>NC_077230.1:90698494-90998494 GCF_027887165.1 Monodelphis domestica | reverse complement strand
AAAAAATTGGCTTCTTAAAATAAGAAGCCAAGGAAAATGTCCTTTGAAACTGAGGCAGAGTCATAGATAATAGACTGTTAGAGCAAGAAGGAAACTTAGAGATGATTAAATTCAGCCTGATAAGGCAACTGAGGCCCAAAGAGAAGAAATGATTCTATCAAGGCTACATAGTTAATTAGTGAGTGTTGGGCTTAGAATTTAAATCTCTTGACTCCTAGTCCAAGGGTCTCTCAGATGTACCATGGTCCAACTCTGCCTTGGCCTAGTCAACTTTCTGTTGAACTAGAGTTTGGACTCCCTTTAGTGTTGTTCAGTCATTTCAGTTATGCCTAACTCTTTGTAACCCCATTTGGGGTTTTCTTGGCAAAGATACTTTGCCAAGTGGTTTGCCATTTCCTCCTCCAGCTCATTTGACAGATGAGGAAACTGAGATAAACAGGGTGAAGTGACATGCCCAGGGTCACACAACCAGTGAAGTGTCTGGGGCCACATTTGAACTCGGGTCATCCTGACTTGAAGAAGTCTATCATGTCCACCTCTATTCTCTACCCTAGGCTAAACATGTGTTTGGGGAAGATTTAAAGCTCTTTATTTGAGTAATATGTCATTCATATATTTGTTTTGTTTTCAGGAAAAACATTCCTTGGGACAATTACAGTGCAAACAGAACTATCAGGCCTAGATGACAAAAAGTCTCAAAACTATCAGAATTTATATTTTTCTGTACAACGTTTCGTAAGTTCTTCTTTAATCTTCACAAATACTCTTAGAGGTCTTTATGTGAATTTTTTCTTGTGATGGTAATAGTAATAGCTTGCCGTTTTATCTGGCCTTTTAAAGACTGTGAAGCACTCTAACATGCATGATATCATTTGATCCTTACAGTAGCCCTGTGAGGCAGATGAAGAAACTGAGGCCCAGGGAGGTTGTGTACTTGCCCACAGTCACACAACTATTAAGCATCCGTGCTTGGATCAGGGATTCTTCAGCTACTGCATCCTACTTCTTTATAGGAAACAAAACCCAGTTGAGAAAATCATTAAAGAATGGAAATCAGAGCTATTAGATGATGTTTTAAAAATTAAATGACTTGATTTCCAAAAGACAGAAGGAAAAAATGGACAAAAGAAAATCCTACCACATGCTTTTAAAAAAAGTTCTAAAAACTCTTGCTTTTTCTTAGTTCCTTTGTAACAGAGAAACTGTGAGTGTGTGTATGCTGTATGTACATATGTATATTATGTGTGTATATATGTATCTGTCTGTCTATCTATCTATCTATCTATCTATCTATCTATCTATCCATCCATCCTTCTATCCATCTCTCTCTCCTTCTATCCATCTATCCATCCATCTATCTATAATCTATCATCTCTCTCTCTTTCTCTCTCTCTATCCATCCGTCCATCCATCTATCCATCTCTCTCTCCTTCTATCTATCTATCTATCTATCTATCTATCTATCTATCTATCTGTCTGTCTGTCTGTCTGTCTGTCTGTCTGTCTGTCTGTCTGTCTGCCTGCCTGCCTGCCTGTCTGTCTGTCTGTCTGTCCGTCCGTCCATCCATCCATCTATCCATCTATCTATTTATCTACATCCTGACTGAAAATAGAGTTCAAATTCTTAACTGTTAAAAAAAGCACAAAGGGCCTTTACCCTCCTCAATTCGTTATGGTTTTATTCTATAAGGATTACTAGTCAAGATAAGAAATGTAGTTGAGTGTTAAGTATGTTTGACCTGGAGGCATTCCAACCCTTACTGTTAATTTGATGTCATGTACTTTTATTTTTTAACCCTTATTTTCTCTTTACATTGTATATATGTATATATATGTAAAAATATCTAATATATAATAATATATGTGCAAAAATATATGCAAAAATGAAATGGAGATTTCTACTATTGAAAAGAAGAAGATAATGATAAATGTGTTCTTTGGTGTCATTTTTAAAAACAATATTTTATTTTCCCCAATTATATGTAAAAACAATTTTTAATGTTGATCTAAAAAAAATTGAGTTTCAACTTCTCTCCCTCCTTCCCATCCTTCCTTTCTCTTTACACCACCTCCCAGACTGTAATAGATTTTGCATGTGCAATCATGTATAACATTTTTCCATGTTAATCAAACAAAAAGGAGGAGGAGGAGGAGGAGGAGGAAAAGGAGAGTATTCTTTTAAAAACAGCTGGATGAATGTCTAGATGCTGACAAATGATGCATATTTAGGCTAATTTTCAAACTCATTTCTGTTGGTACCCAAATTTCACTTTTTCACATGACCATAGACATGATCAAAATTCTTCTTCTCTTTTACAGTTTGAAGCTGCATTTTCCGAAAACAATACATATGGACAAACAATAATTCTTGACCTACAGTAAGTTGGGGAGGGGGTGTTCTGCTTCTGTCCTCATTTTTCCCAGAAGTCTGTGCTACCTAAATTTGCTGTCATTCTTGCCATAAGAGACCATTTTTAGTCTTCCCTTAATGCCACTGCCTGGATGTGGGGATGTGGGAGGAAAAACTTGGTTTTGAAAACTCTTTCTAAAAAGGGACAGGATTTGTTCTGTACACAGCAGGAACAGATTGTTTGATTCATGGCTTCCTGCCCAAACAAACAAAAATAGTTTTTAAATTACTGCTTCTTCCCCCTATCCCATCCTTGAAAACAAGTTTTTGTTTTCAGTCATTTCAGACATGCAGAACTTTTCATGACTCCATCTGGGGTTTTCTTGACAAAGATACCAGTGTAATTTGACATTTCCTTCTCTAGCTCATTTGACAGATAAGGAAACTGAGGCAAAACAGGGCTAAGAAATGTGTCTAGTGTCTGCAGCCACATTTGAACTCAGGAAGATGAGTCTTACTGACTCCAGGGCTGGCATTCTATCCACTGAGATCTTAATTAAATGCTAAATGTTAATAAAGGAATGATCCAGTGAATGGATATTCTTTTGGGGATATGTAGTTATTTGTTAAGGTAGAAATAATGCTTATCATGTAGGGGATAACAAATAAATTGTTTGGACACTCACTTAGAGATGGTATAGTATGGAAGAAAGTAAATGGGCTCTAGAGTCAAAGGATCTGGGTTCAAATTCCACCTTTGACCCATTATGTATGATAATAGTCAAGTCACTTAACCTCACTTAGCTTCTGTAAAACGTTAGGAGGAAGGAGACTAGATAGCCCCTGAAGCCCTTTCTGGCCCTAGATCTTTGATCTTATGACATGATGTCTGGGTTTATAAAAATTAAGTCTGGAGAGAGCCATGGACCATCCACAACAGTAGTTGTAGTACCGAAAGCAGCATCCCAGACAGGGAGATGCCTTAAAGGAAGGTCTACTGGTCTGACCTGTACTTGAACTAGGGTCCCCACTGGAACACCCCCAATAAGTGGACCTCCAACTATCTCTTGAAAGCCTGAATGGAAAGTTCTCCCAAGGCAGTCCATTCTACTTTTTGATAGCAGCTTTAATTATTAGGGAAAATTTCCTACTGTAACTTCCTGGATGTAAGAGTAAACATACATGTTTCTTTGTAAATTAGAGCATCATAGATTTAGAGCCAGAAGGATCCTCAGAGATTACTGAGGTAATTTTAAAATTGAGGAAACTAAATAACCAAGAGGTTTAGTGCCCAAGGTCACATGGCAGAGTCAAGATTTGAACCTGGATCCCCAGATTCCAAATCCAATATTCTTTCTACTCTGCTCTGCTCTATTTCTGGGCAGCTAGATGATACAGTAGATAGAGCGCCAGATCTGGAGTGAGGAAGTTTCAAGTTCAAATCTAGCCTCACATACTTACCTAGCCATGTGACCCTAATCTACTCACTTAACCCTATTTGCCTCAGTTTCTTCATCTCTAAAATGACTTAGAACAGGAATCGGCAAACCATGCCAATATCTTTGTCAAGAAAACCCCAAATGGAGTCACAAAGAGTTGGAAAGGATTGAAACAATTGAACAGCAACATATGCTGTGTTTCTACCCTTTCCTCCAACTGCTCCTTGCAGACCAAGGAAAACAAGTCAAATCCATGGTCTTTGTGACAGATGTCATGCCAACCTCCCCACCCCAACCCTTGCCACTCCAACTCTGAGCCTTTGTTTTTCCAGACGAAATATCCCCAATTTCTTCCCTTCTGCATATGGTGTGAACTTGGGTCCCTTTGCTATTCTGATTGCCTTCCTCTGGCTGCCCTCCAACCTATTGATTTTTAGCAGGAAACTAAACTGAGGAGTTCTAGGTTTGGTGGATTTCGGGGGGGGGGGGGAGTAATAGCTTTTCTATGAAGGTCCACCAGCATAATCTGTGATTGGCTAAATATTTATCCTCCTCTCTTCGTTCCAGGACATTTGGAACAACCAGATCTGTAGTTCGCAGCCGAGGCCAAGCTGCTGTAACAGTCACAAACATATTTGAAAAAAATTCAGAAGTAAATGAGGCTGACGTTACCAAAGCCATTGAGGAACAGCTGAAGATTAATGATACGTTTTTTTATGAGAGTAAGTATGGCGGAATTTCCCTTCACAAATCACCAAAAGATCTGCCGATTTATAGGTGTACTTGAAAGGCATATTTGCATTATAGGCAGAATTAAGTTTTTCAAGGAAAGTCTTAAAAGGAAAAGCCACAAAGAATATCCATGTTTCATTTTAGCCAAATATTACCTTTTCCTCTTATTCTTTGAATCCTCCCACTTGCCCAAAAAGAATCAAAATTACATTCCCCCCCCCCCCCGCCCCTTGTTTCTTTTATACATATCCTCATTGAGCGAGTAAGAAAATGGCCATGGGACAGGGAGAGAAAGACGAAAAGCGATGGCCATACCCAGTCAGACAGAGCTTTCTAATGGAGAAAAATGCCTGTTGAGATTTTTGCCAACTTGCCTTCCCTTCTGTCCTAATCTTAAGCTTGTGGCACAATCCTAGAACATTTCGATTATCTCTAACTTGACCTGTGAAAAATAAAATGGAAAAGACAGTTTGAAAGATCCACTTTGACAAATAAAAATGTGAATTTTGGTGGTTGTCAGCTCTGAAATCTGACACTTCTGACCCCAGCAAAGATACTGGAGTAATTTGCCAATTTCTTCTCCAGATCATTTTACATATGAGGAAACTGAGGCATCAGGGTGAATTGACTTGCTCAGGGTTACACGGTTAGTAAGTGTTTGAGACTGGATTTGAACTCAGAAAGATGTCTTCCTGACTCCAAATCCAGTGCTTTATCCAATGCAGCACCTAACTGCCATGGCTAACTTTAATATAGCACTTATTGTATACCAGGCACAGTACTAAATGCTTTCTATCTATATTATTATAATCATATATTTACATATATAATTTTATCTATATTTGAAATACCTAATTATATGTTAAATATTTAATTATGCATTTATGCTACATTCTTATTGAATATATTATATTACATGTGTGTACATATAACATACACATTTATTTATATGTGTATAATATGTATTGCAAGGATGTGTATATAGATATATTATATTTATATATAAATATATAAAATATCATTTGCTTCTCACAATAACTCTGGGAGGTAAGTGTTAATGTTATTCCCATTTTATAGATAACGGAACTGAAGCCAAAAGGTTAAGTGACTTGCCCACGGTCACCCAGCTAGTAAGTGTCTGAGGCCAGATTTAAACAGTTCTCCCTGACTTCAGATCTGGGGCTCTATCTATGTTAGAGCTAATCTACATTAAAATCATAGCTTCCATATGGATGCTTTTAATTGCTTTTAAATGCAATGACAAACAAGGAATTGTATATTTTTAAGATGAATTTTTATTAAAAATATTGACCCCACCTACAAAGTTCCCCCAATTTTCTTCTCCTTCTCCCAAAGAGCCATCTCTTACAAAATAAACAAACATAAATATAAAATAAAATAAAATAAATGTTTATTTTAATAAATAAAAGAAATAAAAACAAAAATATAAAACCAGTTCAGCCAAACTGACCAATACACTGAAAAATCCTAACAAAAATTCTTTGCAGTTTTCAGTTATCCACATTCATAGTCTCTCAACTCTTGCCTAGAAGATGGGGAATGTGCCTATCTCTTCACGAGGGCCAAGTTTGGTTATTATAATTTCATGGCATCCATTTTCTATTGTGGTGTTGGCGTTCTTTCCCCAAATCGATTGATCAGTAACCATTTATTAGCAACCAGGCAGGTAGGTGATGCCATAATGAATAGTGTTAACCTTTTAATTAGGGAGACCCATTTTCTTGAGCTCAAATCCAGCCTCAGATCCTTCCTAGCTGTGTGACCCTGGGCAAGTCACTGAACCCTGTTTGCCTCAGTTTCCTCATCTATAAAAAATGACTTGGACAAGGAAATGGCAAATCGCCCCAGAATCTTTGCCAAGAAGACCTCAGATGGGGTCACAAAGAGTTGGACACATCTAAGCAACATCAGCATTGTTTTCCTGGTTCCGCTTTCTTCCCTCTACACTAAGTTCCTACAAGTCTTTCCCTGCTTCTGTTTCCATCTTATTAAACATTTCTTAGCACACGGTATTAAAGGGATTTTCTTAATCTGTGGTCTATGTTCCTGGGCAGCAATTTGTTTAGCTATTCTCCAGGGGATGGACACACATATTAACTTTCTCCCACTACAAAAAAGTTTAGCCGTGTATTTTTTTAACCCTTACCATCTGTCTCAGTATCAATGCTAAGGTGGAAGAGTGGCAAAGGCTAAGCAATTGGGGGTGAGTGACTTGCCAGAAGGTCTGGGGCCATATTTGAACCCATGTCCTCCCTACTCAAAGCCTAGTGCTTCCTCCACTGCATTAATTAGCTGCCTCACACTCATGTATTTTTAAAAACATGACAATTTGTCCACACTCCACAAAGGGCTCCTCTAGCAATAAAAGCAAGGAACACCACCAGTCTGCTGAATGAGTACTGATTTGTTCACTTTCCTTCTTTAGCAAAGAATACGTGTGACCTGACTGGTTGCCTCAGTGATTGCACAAATGGTTTACAATGTCCATGCCAACAAGACCTGGCAAGACCAGCATCCAATCCTTCTTCTTTCTGCTCAGGTAAAGTAATAGTAAAAATAGTAAATAAGGAAAGCCATTTTCCTATGGCTAACCTTTTTCCCCTTTCATGTTGGCACCATCGTTTGTACCGATGTTTCTGTCTGATTTTATTTTAGATGTTGAAAGCATGGAGTAGGGGATAGGGCACCGAACTCAGACGCTTACTGGCCCGGTGATCCTGGACAAATCATTTTGCCTCAATTTCCGGGTGTCTCTGAATGGGAGGCAGCTTAGCATCATCATTTTAGTAACTAGTATCAATATGGGATATTAAGGTTTGCAGAACACTTTGCATAGATGATCTCATACAATCTCCTCTAATGTAGGTGCTGCTATTATTCCCATTTTTGAGATAAAGAAATCAAGGCTGAAAAAGATTGAGTGATTTGCCAGAAGATCCTCATTTTCTGCCTTAGTAACAACTCTAAGACAGAAGGGCAAGGGCTAGGCAGAGAAGGTTGAGTGACTTGCCTAGGATCACACAGATAGGAAATGTCTAAGGCTATATATGAACCCACGTTCTCCTCATTCCAGGGTTGGCACTCTCTTCATTGTGCCACCTAGCTGCCCTTAAGGTGGGAGTTTAAATTCAGGTCTTCCTCACTGAATTTAGTACTCTCTAATACATCAAGTGTACAGAGAGCTAGCCTCAGATTCAGGAAAACTTGAGTTCAAATCCCACTTCTGACACATACTGGCTGTGGGACACTGAGCAAGTCTGATCTCAGGATCAGAGGATCCAGGATACTATATAAGAAAAATCCCCCCCAAATTATTATGCATATTTATTACAAAGATTTTTGGTGTTTTAATATGGGAGAAAGAGAAAAATTATTTCTTAATTTAAAAAGGAAAATTTCTTTTAATAAAAACAAAACCCTTACTTTCTCTCTTAGAATCAATGCTAAGTATTAGTTCTAAGGCAGAAGAGTGGTAATGGCTAGGTAATGGGGTTAAATGACTTGCCCAGGGTCACACAACTAGGAGGTGATTGAGAGCAGATTAGAACCCAGGACCTCCCATTTTTAGGTCTGGAGCTCTGTCCCCTTTACTAACTAGTTATCCCCTAAAGGACATTTTAAAAATTAATTTAATTTTTCATTTTTTATTGTCATGCAAAACCGACTTCCATATTGGTTCTTATTGTAAGAGCAAACTCAGACATAACCCAAACCCCAAAACGAAACCCCAAATACGCCGATATGAAAGACATTTTCTAAGACAACAGTTCTTGACTTTTTTCTTTTTGGTCACTGAACCCCTTTGGCTTTTTAGTAAACTTTTGCATTCCTCATCCTTAATAGGCAAGGAAATGGATCGTAGCCATTCACAGTCGTATGTACTTAAGAGAATAAAGCGATGAATGGTTTTCTTCTCTTCCAAGGATGAACCACCAATTTTTGTAACCTCATTTTTTAGAAAGCAATTCAGAGTTTTGGAACATTCCAACAAGTATTCTTTAGGTTAGCACACTTGCTCTAAGAGCTGTCCTCTGGTTAGACCCCAAGATCTGCATTGAGAAGAGCGTGTCCTCACTGGAAGTCGCCTGAAAACACGGGTCCTGACCAAAGAAACGAAAAACCAATTCCAAAAACTACTGTGGAAAAGTGAGACCTGAGGGATGAAAGTGTTATTGCCAATGTGATCTCTAAAATCTTGTTTTTGCACTGCCTTCTCCAGTTTGTTCCTCCACTTGTAATAAAGAAAGCCATCAGCAATGTATTAAGGATCCCAGCGCTCTACTTCCAAAATGCCAGTGCCTGCCAGGCTACATCAGGAAGGGCAACGGCAAATGTCAGGAGTAAGTAGAATGATCTGCCAGTCCTCCAAGGGTGGGCAGGCAAAAAGAAGGGTAAGTGAAGCTGGTATTGGCCAATAGACACAACGGATTATGGAGCCAAGAGATCTCAGAGCTGGGAAGTAGAAGTCTAAGATTCAGGAGTCCTGGGCTCCAGATCCAGCTCTGCCTTAGGATAACTGGGCGACATTGGCCCATAAATCATCTCCTTTGGTCCTCGCCTGCACAAAGGGCACAGGGCTATGGAAACCCAAAGGTTCCTGCAAGCTCCATCATTCCATGATTATTTATGGTTTGCCAACCTGGAAAAAGCCTCAGGCCAACTAGGAGAGGTGAGGCGTTTATTCAGGGTTGAGGAATGGCAATTCGGGACAACAGGATGCCTTATCCAGATAGGGATGCCCAGGGAGGAAGGGGAGAAGGAGATTCTTAGAGGGCAGAGTGATAGGGCACGTATATAGCCTGGGATCACAGAATAGCCAATGGCAAGAAGGAAATGTTGAAGGAATTGAAGGATTATTAAAAAAAAAAAAGATTGTAGAAATGTCCTTGAGATGATCTATGTCTGAAAACAGGGACAGCTGGAAACTGCCAGGGTATTCAGAAGTCTGCTTAGGGGCAGTTAGAAACTATTAGTCAGGAGGTCGCTAGATGGTCCAATGGTTTGAGAACCAAGCTCAGAGACAGGAGGTACTGGGTTCAAATTTGACCTAGACATTTCTTAGCTGGGTGACTTTGATTAAGTTCCTTAACCCCTCTTGACCAGCTCTGACTGGTCTCCTGTTGCTGAATCAAAACATGATGAAATTGTAAGAGTTTTAAAAGAAGGAAGGAAGGAATTGAAGGAAGAAAGAAAGCAAACAAGAAAGAAAGCAAGAAAAGAAAATATTAGAGTAGAATAGGAACCCAGAGTTTCTAAAGGGTTGACGGAATTGATTACGATGAAGCTGAGGGGTTCATCTCATGAAATTTGGGGGCTGTTTGGGTTCCCCCGGGCTCTTTAGCCAGAGGTACAGAGGGCTGGTGGGCTACTCGGAGGGTAGGAGGGAAGGACGGGGGAGAACTTTGACATAACTTGGTTTGACTATTATTTATTCCTGTTTAGGTGCGATTTTGGATATGGTGGGGTAGACTGCAAGGACAGTAAGTATAATAATTAATTTATTATTTACTATGGGAGAATCACAAATAACGCACCCTTTTACAGTCTGACCTCTACAGTCTCCCAGTAGGTGCTTATCAATTAAACACAAGTCAGCAAAAGGAGTTCTGTGCAAGGCACAATGGAGAGCAGGTGATACAAAGAGGAATGATCTTCTGGGGAAGGCACTACTAACCACAGCTAGTTTATCCTGTATACATTTTGGTTACACATAGTTGTTTGTACATCAGCTAGTTTATCAGACTAGAAGTTCCTGGAGAACAGTGACAAAAAACCAAAACAAAACAAAACAGTTTCTTTGTATCCCCAGCTTTAAATACAGTGCCTAGCACATAGTAGGTACTTAACAAAGGCTAGTTGATTGATTGAATAATATGCATTTCCTGCCTTCAAGGACTTATTTTGTTGTTGTTGTTCAGTAATTTCAGTCATGTCTGACTCTTTATGATCCCTCTTGGGGTTTTCTTGGCCAAGATACTGGAGTGGTTTGCCATTTCCTTCTCCAGCTCATTTTACAGATGAGGAAACCGAGGCAAGCAGGGTACTCTGCCAGAAGTGTCTGAGGACAAATTTGAACTCAAGTCTTCCTGACTCCAAGTCCTCTACTCTATATACTGTGCCACCTAGCTGCTTCCAAGGAGCTTATAGTCAAATACAAATAGTTGTGATGAAGACAATATCACAAGAGGCATAAACAGAGTGAGGTTTCTAAGGGGGAAGACAGCTTATTCATTTCATAGCAATCAGACTCATAAAAGAGCAATGAATGATAAGTAGAATTTGTCGAGATGATGGGGAAGAACTTTCTAGGGCCAAACAATGTGAGCAAAGGTGCCAGAGGCAGAGGCAATGGCCAAAGTCATCCTGTAAGGGGTTCTTGGGAGACAAAGTGGCTGGGCATCATTTTGAAAATGATGAGATAACAAAGGCTTTTGAATGGAGAGTAATTGCTTCCATACCATGCTTGAAGAAAACTTTTCTGGTTGCCTCGGATAAGATAGACTGGAGGTGAGTTTCCCCATAATCTCAGCAGCTAGGTGGTACAGTGCATAGAGCCCTGGGCTCAGAGTCAAGAAGATTCATCTTCCTGAGTTCAAATCTGGCCCAGATACTCACTGGCTATGTGATCCTGATTGCCTCAGTTTCCTCATCTGTAAATTGAGCTGGAGAAGGAAATGGCAAACCACTCCAGCATCTCTACCAAGAAAACCCCAAATGGGGTCACCAAGAGTTGGACACACTTGACACAACCAAACAATGAGATCTCCAGAACATTGTTGTGGCCACCTGAGCATTTTATAGCTTAACCAAGACTTCAGGATAAGCCAGGGTGGTTCTTTCCTTGGGGACAGGAAGGATTTTCTCCACAATCTGTTTCCTTCCATCACCACTCACTAGGGCTCTATTAGAAACATGGAGGACTCAACTAGGAACAAGAGAAACAGTCTGGGGTGATGGAAAGAGCATTGGACTTGGAAGCAGAGGAGCTGGGTTAGAGTTCCAGCTTTGCTCCTTTCCTGCTCTGTAACCTGGAATAGCCACAGAGACATTTCTAAAACTCAGAACTGTCATCTATAAAGGGAGGGAGGCAGATCCTTTTCAGGGGCAGTTCGGCAGCTCAGTGGATTGAGAGCCAAACCTAGAGATGAGAAGTGTTGGGTTCCAATTTGATCTCAGACACTTCCTAGCTGTGTGACCTGGGGCAAGTCATTTTCCCTTTCTGTTCTTCTGCCTTGGAACCAATACCCCTTATTGATTCTAAGACAGAGATAAGGGTTTTGTTTTTTCAAGTGACTTAGTTTGAAATCTGTGCTCCCAAGATATCATTGAGAAATTCTGGTATAAAAGCCCCATATTCCAATTCTGTCAAATTACTCACCGAAGCCATTTTGGAATAACTCTCTTCTATGTACTTGGTGTCCGAATTTCCACTGCTCTATGGCTACTACAATTAGTTTTGCTTTCCTGGGATGTGGAAGATAGAGATTTCGTCTTCATAAACATCCATTGTGGCCCAGAGGGGCAGGTTGAAGAGCAGCGAACCTGTGGGTCAAAGGTATTTACTGATGACTTTGCCTTTCTCTCTTTCAGACTATCTGCTGGTCCTCACCGTGGTGTGTTCTGTTGGTGGGGCCATCCTCCTGGGCACAATCATCGCGCTGATTGTAATCAGGTACAAGACTGTTCCTTTTTAGCTCCGTAACAATGAAGGGCTTTGCTTGATTTGTTGTTTTCCTATTATAGATCCAGAAAGGGAGCTCAAAAGCTCATCACTAACCTCCCGCCCTGCCCCTCCATCCCACCTTGGCTCAGAAAGACTAAGTAATGTGCTCTGGGTCACACAGTATGCATGAGAGATGTGATTCGAACACCTGGGACTCCAGAGGCTGTGCTCTTTCCATTGGGTCATGCATTTTCCTCATACCTACTGGACAAAGTGTTTGTTGTTGTTCAGTTGTTTTCCAGTCTTGTCTGACTCTTCATACCCCCATTTAGGATTTAGTTGACAAAGATATTGGTGTGGTTTGTCATTTCCTTCTCCAGCTCATTTGACAGATGAGGGAGGAAACTAAGGCCAACACCGGTAAAGTGACTTGCCCAGGGTCACACAACTGGTAAATGTCTGAGGCTGTGTTTGAATGCTCTTCTTCCCAATTCCAGGCCCAGTGCTCTATCCACTGCACTGCCTGGCTGCCCCACCTGAGTGAAGCAGGTAGTACAATGACTATAGACCCTTGTTTTCAGATGAGGTCAAGTAAGACACAATATGTTAGAACCAGGACTGGAAATTTCGATTCTAAGTGCTGCATTTCTTCCCACTACACTCTAATGTCATGTTATTTATCAGCATTTTCATTTAGTTGACAAGAAAAGTCTGTCCTAGGCTCAAAAGGAGGGGAATGTGTCTATATATCATCTAGCAGAATTTCTAACTCCATTTTTCTTTCCCTTACTCAAGACTGTACAGTGGCTCCCTGTGGTGCCCCAAGGCAAACAGCCTATTCTCTGCCAAAAAGGGGCTCTTTCTGGCTTTCTTAGACTCCTGTGTGTTCTGAAGGTTCAGAACCATGCAGTATATTTGCTTTACAGAATTATCTTTCAGCATAAAATGGCAAAATCCATGGATTTAACATACAGGTCCCCTACTTTAGGAAAGAGAAAAAAATATTCATTCCCTTAAACATATCTTTTTTGGTGGGGACCCTTGTTCGCTTTGGAGGGGGGGAGGAAAACTCTTATTGCTATTCTCACCCTAAAGACTTGCCCAATGCCACAGCTAAGAAGTGTGTGAGGCAAGATTGGAACCCAGGACCTCTCCACCTCTCCTAGTGGCCTCTTGCTCAGTTGCCCTAACTATAGATTGGGAAGCTTGCCTGGGGTACAGAGACTCCTAGTTATGACTCTGGTCCAAGGTCTAGCCTAGCTAAATCTAGAGAGGCTCATCATTCAGCCAACTACAGAATGGTGGATTTTTCAGTCATAGCAACTCTTTTTTGATCTATATTCCTGGAGGCACTGGAGAAATCACAGATGCTTGGAATAGTGAAGTGGAAAGCATCGCTTATGCCACAAGAAATATCTCATTAAATAGCTGCGATCCCATTACCAGATGAAATGGTGGAGTGGTAAAAGACCTGACTCTGAGGGCAAAGGATCCAACATCACATGCCCTCTCTGCTGCCTATTACTTGTAGGCACTGGGCAAGTTACTTCAGCTCACTGACACTCAATTTCCTCATTATACAATGAGGGAAAGGGAAGAGGGAACTAAATGATTTCCTAAGTTCCTTTTAACTCAAAATCCATGATATTATGATGATAGCAGAGTCCAGGAGCCTGCACACTCTATCTCATGTCAAACCTACTTTAATACATCCTGAAAAAAATGGAAGCAATCATTTCAATTTACATTTTTCCATGAGTTTTTTCCTTCCTTCCTTCCTTCCTTCCTTCCTTCCTTCCTTCCTTCCTTCCTTCCTTCCTTCCTTCCTTCCTTCCTTCCTTCCTTCCTTCCTTCCTTCCTTCCTTCCTTCCTTCCTTCCTTCCTTCCTTCCTTCCTTCCTTCCTTCCTTTCTTCCTTCCTTCCTTCCTTCCTTCCTTCCTTCCTTCCTTCCTTCCTTCTTCCTTCCTTCCTTCCTTCCTTCCTTCCTTCCTTCCTTCCTTCCTTCCTTCCTTCCTTCCTTCCTTCCTTCCTTCCTTCCTTCCTTCCTTCCTTCCTTCCTTCCTTCCTTGAAATCATCTACTCTAATCCTCTCATTTGAAAACTAAGGAAACTTGAGTCTCAGAGGAGATAAATGACTTACTCAAGGTCATATAGGCTGTGTCAGAACTGAGATTCATACTGAAGTTGACTTTCCCTCTGAAAAACAAGACACAAACAAATAATTGATTGTGAGGAGTCAGGAATAGGATCTTTAAAAAATTAATTTAATTTTTGTTTAAATATTTTATTCTTCCAATTACATGTAATAATGGTTTTCAACATACATTTCCTGAATTTACAAGGTCAAAATTGTCTGCTTTCTTCCCTTCCCTCCCCACTCTCAGAAATAGTTAACAATTTGATCTGGGTTATACATGTGTTATCATGCAAAATATACTCCCATATTGGTCATTGTTATAAGAGAATACTCGTATACAACCAAAACCTCAAAATTAAACTGTAAATAAATTATTGTGGGAGATAGTATGCAACAGTTCTTTCTCTGGAGGTGGATAGCATTCTTTGTCATAAGTCCTTCAGAATTGAATTGAGTCTTTCTTATTGAACTCATTAAAATATGCATATAAACAGCACCATGGAATAGTGGAAAGACCAGTAGTCTGAGACTGAGGAGACCTGGTTCCAGCCCGGATCTACCACTCATTAGCTTTGGGGGCCAATCATAAACCCCTTTCCTCTCTGGGCTATAAAATGAAGGATCAAAATAATTGATCTCAGAAGTCCCTTCTTTCTCTGATATTCTGTCTCTATACATTACCCTTTCTTAAAAATAAAAAGGTTTGTTGATGATCGTTTTTTAATGGCCATCCATTTCCAATGACTCTACCTATCCCCAATAGAATCTGTCCCTTGTAACAAAGGGGTACAATTAAGGAAAACCACTTGATTCATTGGCTGTGACTGATCATATCTGCCTCATTGTAACCTTTCAGTTTGCAAACTCTCAGGCAACAACCAGCAGTAATATCTCATCATCAGTTTTCCGAGGCCATACTTGCTCTTTGCACTGATATTAATAACACCTAATATTTATATAAATTTTATGGTTTGCAAAGTGTTCTGCATATGTTATTTCATTAGAGTCCCTTGTGAGATAGGCACTCTGATTATTCCTCATTTATAAATGAGGAAACTGAGTTGAAGAGAAGTTAAGCAATTCAGTCACATGTTGTTCAGTTATTTCTGACTCTTCATGATCCCATTTGGGGTTTTCTTAGCAAGAATACTGGAGTGGTTTGCCATTCCCTTCTCCAGCTCATTTTACAGATGAGGAAACTGAGGCAAGTGGGGTGATGTGACTTGCCCAGAGACATATAGCTAGTAAGTAAGTGTCTGAAGCTAGATTTGAACTCTTGAAGGCGAGTCTCCCTGACTCCATATCTATCTATCTATCTATTCATTGCACTGCATAACTTGTCCCACAGTGGCATAGCTAGTAAATATCTAAAGAAGGATTCGGATTCAAGTCTTCTTGACTTCAAGTCCAACACACTCTCCACTGCACTGTTTAGCTGCATTTCAATGTTTTATTTTCTCCTTTACATTGCTTTTATATTCTACTTTCCAAGACCTCTAAGGGTAGATTTCTCATTACAGTTCAAAGAAGAAGAAGAAGAGCAGTGAAGAAGACAGTCTGATTAGTAGCGACTCCGCCAATATGAGGATGGGGACTCTAGGATTCAGCAACCTAGGAGCCTCCAATGGGAGCCTCTTCCCCAAGGTCACTGCTACTCAATATGGCAGCAACCAAAGCAATGGGAGAAGCAATCCTTATGAGGACCACTTTTCCCCAAGATCCGTGCCTGCAAGAGATTATTAGGTAAGAATTTGCTCTTCACTCCAGTTTGGCTTTTCAAGATAAAGTATGTGCTTTAGAGTGGGGGAGAGAAAGGGCGCAGTCCAGTGTATTTAATTTGGTGACTTCTCTGGTCACAGCCTTCTGTTTACTGATGCTTTAGCCTAATGCACAAGCTAATTGATGTTCATATTCTAATTAAAAGATATTACAAGTAGGATACTTAGCTTGAGAGCCAGTCCTGGGAAGACCTGGGTTCAAATCTGGCCTCACAAACTTCCTGGATGTGTGATCCTATCACTTGACTCCATCTGCCTAGCCCTTTCCCTTTTGTCTTAGAGTTGTTGTTACTAAGACAGAAAGTAAGAGCTAGTTTTTTTACTTTTTTAAATTAATTTATTTTTTTTAAAACCCTTACCTTCCGTCTTGGAGTCAATACTGTGTATTGGCTCCAAGGCAGAAGAGAGGTAAGGGCTAGGCAATGGGGGTCAAGTGACTTGCCCAGGGTCACATAGCTGGGAAGTGTCTGAGGCCAGATTTAAACCTAGAACCTCCCGTCTCTAGGCCTGTCTCTCAATACACTCAGCTACCCAGCTGCCCCCAAGGGCTAGTTTTTTAAAAGAAAGATGGGAAGTAACTCTATGAAAGTTTTACATTTATAGAGAGAAGTAACTTTTTTTAACTCAGCATCAAACATATCTCCCATCCCCAACTTCCTTCCTTTTCTTCAGTCTTAGAGAAGAAGGCCTTCTGGCCAATACCAGCCCCTCTATTTGGGCTCTTAATTCCAATCTCTTCCATTAGCTTCAGTGGCTTTACCCTATTGAACATCACTTTTCTGTCCCTACTTTTTGACTTTCCCTTAGCCATGGCCAATAAATAAGGCCAGATCTCCTCTCTCTTTATGTGGTCTGACCATCCCCTCAGGCTCTCTGAAATCTCTCCTTCTCTTCCCAAAGTCCAAATAAGTTAAGATAGAACAAAACAAAACAAATCTGACCTATTTATTTAGTTGCCTCCATCCTCTCATCTGCTACTTGTCTTTATCTATTATTCAACTGAAAGCTGCTTCCTCCCAGGTCACCAGTGAACTCTTTCTTATAGACTAGAAGCCTCATTCTGTCCTCATATTGACTTCTCTGCAGCAGTTGATAGTATTGAACACATTCCCTCTTCTCTGTACTTTCATGACATTGCTTTGTTGTAGTTTTTTTCCATCCCATGAGGGATGGACCTTCTTGGTCTCTTCTGTAGTTTCTTCACTCATATCTCCATGTTCTATACAAAAGTGTTCCCCTCAAGGCCTCTTTTGGTCTTGAGCTCTTTCTTGGTGACCTCATGACTTTAATTGGATTAAATGATCATTTCCAAGCAGATGATTCCAAGATCTATTTATCCAATCCTACTTTGTCTGTCTGCCTGTCTGTCTCTCTGTTGAGTTCTAGTCTCACATCTCTCCAAATGCCTGCCAAACTTGCCTGTTATTCCAATTATCTTTTGATTTTCTACATTAGCATTCCATTCCCCTATGATAAATATGGCATCCTTTTAGGGTGTTATTTCTAGAATATTTTGTAAGGCTTAATGTAACTAAGTAACTTTGGTTTCTTTGGTTGGTGGTTGGTGCAAAGACTTGTATTGCTATAATATTGAACATTTTATCTTGGATTTGAACAGATATTATTGTATCACTTTTTAGATTATGTCTCAGCACTGTTTTTCTCACTTTTTTGTTTACTGGAAGGGCTACTCCATTTCTCTTAAAGAATTCTTGCCCACAGTAAAATACATAATGATTATCTGAATTAAAGTCATCCGTTCTTGTCCATTTAAGTTCACTTTCACCCAAGATGATGATTTTTAATTTCCCATCTTCTCTTTGGCCATCCAGTTTAGCTTGGTTCATAGATCTTACATTCCAGGTTCCTAGACAATATTGATCTTTGTAGTATTAGACTTTGCTTTTGTCTCCAGACCCATATACAACTGAGATTCCTTTCAGTTTTAGCCCAGCCACTTCATTCTTTCTAGAGCTACTTCTAATTGTCCTCTGATCTTCTCCAGTAACTTGATGGATACCTTCTAGTTTGAGGGATTCACCTTCCAGTGTCATATCATTTATCATTTTAATACTGTCCATGGAGTTTTCTTAGCAAAGATACTGGAGTGGTTTGCCATTTCTTTCTCCAATGGATCACCCTTTGTCAGAAATTTCCTTTATAACCTGTCTATCTTAGATAACTCTGCCTGGCATGGCTCAGAGTTTCATTGAGCTATGCTAGCCCCTCCACCATGTCAAAACCATCCAGGAGGGGTTCTGTGTCCCATCAGCTTCTCAAAGTCAATATTTCCAAAACAGAACACATCTTCTTCCCCCCCCCCCCCCCGCCAAATCTACCCCTTTCTCTAACTTCCCTATTTCTTTTTGAAAGCTTTTATTCTTCTAGTTACTCAGGTTCATAAGCTAAGAATTCTCTTCTATTCTTCTCTTCCTCCCCTGTTATTCAATAAGTCGTCTTGTCAATTCCATCTCCTCAACAACTCTCAAATCCATCCTCTTCTCTTTGCTCACACCTCAATTATCCACATCTAGGCTCTCATCATCCCTTGCCTGGACAATTGCAGGAACCTCCTAACTAGATTCCTTACATTCTTTCTTCTTTTCTCCAATCCATCCTCCACACAGCTGTCAAATTGTTAGCCTTAAATCATAGGAACCACCATGTTATCCCTATACACAATGATCTTTGATTCCATCAATGATGCCATTATCCTTAAGATAAAATGTGAATTCTTTTCTTTACTGTCCCTCACACTCTTTGCTCCAGCCAAAACCGGCTCCATGCTATTCCCCATAAATAATATTCTCTCTCTCCACTGTGACTTTGCACAGGCAATCTTCCATGACTGTAACACTCCCTCATCTTCTCCGTTTCTTGGATTACTAGCTCTCTTTAAAGCTCAGCTCAGAGTCCTTCAAGGGCTCTCCTGATTTCCCCAATTATTATTGTCTTCTCCAAATATTACTCTAATTGAAGTACAATACTCCAAATATTCTCCAAATATATCGCCAAATGTGAGATATATATTACTATGTATGTGCATATGCATGAACATATGGATATATTTTGCATGTGTCTATTCATTCACATATATATAGACTCACCTATATATCCTTTATTGACTTGACTGGGAATAAGTTGTATAGAATGGAAATGTATTGTAATAGAATATAAAGTACCTTGAGGACAGAGGCTGTCTGCCATCTAAATTTGTTTGGCATCCAATGTTTGGCACATAGCGGGTCCTTAATAAATGCTTATTGACTGATTCTTAGAAGGATTCATAGGAGAAGATGTCATTCAGAATCCCTTTACACTAATGAACACAGGTATGAGACTTCCAGACTCCTGACTTCAGGGCACCTCTCGTCACAAATAAATAACTAGGATACACAGGCAGCATCGGAAACTCCCACCGAACATAAGTAATTTAGGGTCCTCTCAGACAAAAGGACTTAAAGTCACCAAAAGAAAACCAGGTGGAAAAATACTGTCAGTCTCGTACAGAGAAGCTCAGGAGGAAATGGGGGCCAGCTGGAACTTGTGACAGGAGGAACATGACATCTCTTAGCTCAGGGAGACAATCGTAAGAGTTTAGAGAAGTCAACCTCTACTAAGCAGAAATTTGAGCAAAAATCAAAGCATGGGAAGTTGCCCCATACTCAGAGGGTGAATTGAGTTATTTGAACAATAAATACCTTGGTTCTCCTCGTGGAAACAGCAAGTAGCCCAGCTAGCCTTTCTTACTGGAGACTTTAGATGATCATTCAATAAAAAGACATTTATTCCTTCAGTCACCCAGCAGTACCTACTGCCATCCTGCTTCTTCCAGAATATTCCAGGTTGAAGAGGACAGGTTGTCTTCCCTGACTTGTGGCATAGAACTCTACACACTTAATCAACACCAGATTGACTTATATCTGCTTTCCTCCTTTCCCTCAATTTTATTCAGGCTAATAAAAACCAGAAGCCGACCACCACTCAGCAGTGAACTGTGGCCCAGATTTTGAGTTCTAGAACTGACTTTCCAACTGACATCCAGTAGAAGAAGAGACTCCACATGAAGAGGCTGGACGTGGAGCTTGTCTTCTCTGAGATGTCTAACAACTGGTTGAAATTGACTATTGTCTATTTACTAAAAAGGCAGATGCCATTCAGAGTGTCATAAGGCTATCGTTGTGGCTATTTTTGAACCAGTATAAAGTAGGGACTCAGTCAGAGCCTATTAAGGTATCCCTCATGCGGACACTCCAGAAATGAGAGTCTGCTGCCTACCATCATTCCCTTCCCACTTGGGACACATGGCGAGGCTCTCTTTGGTGAGAGGGAAGCTCTTGGGAGTCTTAGACTTCACAGAGCCTTCAGTCTTGTCTCAGGAGAGTTGTACAGCCATGGGAGGCCAGGAGAAGGCATAGCACCTACCACCCAGCGTTGTTAGGAGGGGATATTTGTAAAGCACTATCATTATTCCAATTAGGTCTTGGCACTCTAAAATCATAGTTGTTCAGCTGAGTGCCTGGGGGTGGATTTGGGCACTGGACCATCCTAAGATCAACTCCAGGCAGTGGAACCCCTTCACCTCAGCCCATCTCCTCTCAATCCCTTTAAGCTAATTTAAATATATGGGACTTAACTGGAGCCTTGACACGAATAGAGATAGTCAAACTCAACAAAATCTTTATTTAAAGTTTTTATTTTGTTATTTTTGATTAGACCTTGTTCTGATCATACTGTTTTTGTTTTGTATTATGTTGAGCAGACTTGTTCTGGGCTCCCAGCCTGGGGTATACATGCTCCCACGGGGCGTAGAAGTTTGCCAAGTAGAATCTAGGCCACGTGATAAGTTATAATCCTACAGAATTTAATCTTTTTTATTTTATTTATCCATATGTGCTTGGTGGATTCTAGAATTGATTTCCTTTCGTATTGAATAAGGCATTTGGGAAAGTTTTTTCTTATGTATACATATGTGTGTGTGTGTGTGTGTGTGTGTGTGTGTGTGTATGTGTGTGTTAAACTCTAAGCTTTATTTCCTTTCATATTGAAAAGAGGATCCAGAAAGACTTACTGAAAAATCAAGGTGTAAGGGGACCAAAAATAAATGGACAACTCCTTTTCTAGGCTGTTATCTGGGCCCCGGAATATAATAAAATATCTTTATACAGAGCATTGGTTGCTACCACTGTGGCTTTCTGTGCTGCATTTGTACCTGAGTAAAGGACCACCAAACCCATCCACCCTGGGTGAGCGTTGAGACAAATTCAGTTGATATCTGGAAATGGGACTTCACCCTATGGTGAGAGATAGGGAGGCAGGGAGAAAGAGAGCCCAGAACACTGACTACCCTAATTTGTGAACCCAGGACTAGGGAGGAGAAAGCTAAGGGGGAAAGAAGAAGGCAGTAGGTCCATGAACATTTAACAAGCACCTACTATGCGCCAGGCACCTTGCCAGGAGCTCTCAATCTAAAGAGGGAGACAATAAACAAACAACAACATATGAACAAGCTATATATAAGATAAATTAGAAATAATCAGTAGAGAGAAATAATTAGAATTAAGAGAGATCAAGAAAAGCCCTTAAAGAAGCATTCTCCTGAGGAATAAATGCTAGGGGAGAGAGCAGGCTAGCTGATAGCTTCCTACTTTAATAAGTAAGCATGCCACTAAATACCAGCCCAGGTTTTCTAGGGGCTGAAGGAGTATCTAGCTTTCAGAGCCACCTCTAAATTTTGACACGTGGGAGAAAGCTCTGATTGCCTTACTCTAGTGACTGTTCTGAAGCCTGTATAGATTTCTTACCTAGCTTCAGGAAGCAAAGAACGTGGCCTAAGCTAGCGGCGAAAGGGGACACTTATTGTGTATTTGGGTTTTTAACAAATAATCATGGTTCCTGTTTTGAATTTAAGCAGCAAAACCAAGTGACAAATTTACAGAAAGCCTCACAACAGCTCCTTCTCCCCCTCCCTCCCCCACCCATTCAATCCCATAAATATTCATCAGAGCCCTTGAGGGGTGCCCTTTAACCATCAAGTTCCCCTAGCATAGCCCACATGGATGCTCAGGGCAGGAGGAAGCTACATTTGAACATTACATGATGGCGTGGGTGCAACATCAATGAGCGATGATTGGGGTACGTGGGTCTCCTGGAGGAAGTGAGAGGAGCCTGTCCAGGCTGCAGAACCTCATTCTGTCTGGAAACAAGCGAGAGAAAGGCTTAAACCTGAGTCCTCTAATAGAGGCTTCCTGTCCTCCACCACAAGAGGGCAATGGAGTTCGCCAGCCCTGGTTGGCTAGCTAGCCAGCTAGCTGGAATTTCACCCACTCCTCCTCTAGTGCCTTGGGCACTGAGACATGGCCAGGTAGACAGCCAGGGTCAGAGGCAGGGTCTTACCAGGCTTTCCTGGCTCCAATGTGAACTCTCTGTCCATTGCGTTAGTCCAGATGAAGTCCTGAAGGCTTGAGGGATCCTCTCATGTCCTGAAAAATGGCCAAGATGACAAAAGAAGCTAATAGTCCACGATGGCTAGGCTGTGGGAGGACAAGCCCATGAATACACTGTTAGGGGAGCTGGGGATCCAGACATCCGGAGAGCAAGACGTGGCTAAAATAGATATTTGGCTATATATTATAAAATACACGACATATTAGAAATACATGTGTATATGCCCTTTAACCCAGAGATCCTCTGCTAGCCATGTACCCCAAGGATATCAATAGAAAAACTAGAAAGATCCCACATACACCAAAGTATTTAGAGCACCATTTTTTGTGGGTGGTAAAGAACTAGAAACAAATTGCTTGTTGCTAGGCAATGGCTAAGCCAATTGTGGTGCTTGGCCATAACAGACTATTACTGCACTATAAGAAATGATGAGTATAAAAAATATATATATATATATATATATAAACATGGGAAGACATATAAACTGCTACAAAGAAGAGTAAGCAGAGCCAGGAAAACAATAGATAGAAGGGCCACAATAATAGGCAATGACCCAGAGTGAGGGTGCCTACGTTGCTCATCCATGGTTCTAAGAGTGCTCCAGGGAGTACTGAGTGTTCAGGAAGGACCAGCACCTGTGGTGGGAGGACTTACTGAACTTTTGGTGACTATCTCTCACCCAGCTCTGACCTGGGGCTCCAAGAAGTTGTAGCATGAGTTTGGAGGCTTTAACCAATAAAATTGCCTTGGTAGATGGGCCAAAGCAGGTTGAGGATAAATAACTAACAGGATACAACCCCATTTAATGAATTGGGAGTGGGGGGAGGTTGTCTACCCCAAGTATGTGAAGACTTCCCCAGGCAAGGTGGCTGCAGCAGTGGCTATGGAGTGCTTAGAGCCTGGTCAGACATCAAAGATGCTCACTGCAATCCTGGCTGTTGCCAGTCACCCTGACTTTCCTCTTGCCACTGAACTTTGATGATTCTGGAAGAGAGAGTGAGGCTTATGTCTTTGTGTAATTCTGCCTTCACATCACAAGTCGAGGTATCACCCAGAGATGTCATTGGCCCTCTTCAAAAAGTGAAGGATAAACAACAAGAGTACCCCTGAAGTGTTGAGGATGCCTTTCTCTAACACTGCTGTCTTGAGTCCTGCTTCTAGTGTGATTAGGGCTCTAGTTCCATTTAATCCACAATTAGTTCCTATACAAAAACATTAATTCTCAGTAAAGTAAGAACAGAAATACAAATATGTCCCCTCAGTACTTGGGGTCAAACTCTCTCCTTCACCATCTCTGACTCTGGGGGGGAGTGGACACAAACTTAATGCAGCATTTAATGCCTAGCATTTGCCCCACCAAGTTCACTTCCAAATGCAGCATGGTTGGTAGGTTGATGAATCTGAATCGTTGCAATTGCTGAACTGAACTGGGCACATTAATCAAGGCTTTCCTTCTTATTGCCCAGCTTCTGGCTAATCTTAGCAGGCTCTGAATCCAAAACATCTGGTGTTTGTCCTCCTCTCCCCTCTCCTCCCCTTCCCTTTCCTCTCCTCCCCTTCCCTTCCCTTCCCTTCTCTTCCCTTCCCTTCCCTTCCCTTCCCTTCCCTTCCCTTCCCTTCCCTTCCCTTCCCTTCCCTTCCCTTCCCTTCCCTTCCCTTCCCTTCCCTTCCCTTCCCTTCCCTTCCCTTCCCTTCCCTTCCCTTCCCTTCCCTTCCCTTCCCTTCCCTTCCCTTCCCTTCCCTTCCCTTCTCAATGGGGGTTAGAGGAACTTATCCAGTCTAAGGCTAAATTTGAATCCGGGACCTCCCACCTTTAGGCCTGGCTCTCAATCTACTGAGCTACTTAGTCATTCTCTTTCCTGACTTTTCAAAGCTCACAGTGTCATAGCCATCTCTAATCTTCTCCCCCTAAAATCAGGAAAAATAAGTGATGGAAGCAATAGTAGAGCCTTGTACTAATGGGCTTGTAGACCTTGCTTTTCACTTGACTAGGTCAGGTAGAAAAAAACTGGAGCCAAGAGACTAGCCCTGGCTGCCTAGTGCTTTGTGAATGTACCCCAGTTCTGGGGTACTCTGCTTATCAACAATCTCTCTCATGAACTAGCCCCTGTGGTCCCCCTCCTGCATCCCATTATGAACAAAAATTAAAAGAAATAAAAATAGAATGATGAGAAACTATTCGGACCAGACTTGGCCCTGAAGAAGAGATGAGAATGTCCCTCTCTTTAGAGAAATGCAGGTCTGTGGGGATGGAACAGTGTATAGACTGTTGCACTTGGTGGGTGTTTTTTGTTTCTGACTTGCTTTTCTCTCTTTTATTCTTTATTAGTTTTATTATTATTACTCCTAGTAATAGTTATGACTATGGCTTAGTGTTATCTATAGAGCAAGGGTCAGCAAACTATGGTCTATTGGCCAAATGTAACCTGTTGCCTGCTTTGAAATTGGCCAGTGGACTCAAAGATTTCCAGTACCTGGGATGGCTCTCTCTTGGGAGTGGAGACAAATATAGTAGGGAACAAATGAAAATGAAGGTGAAATAAAAACAAAAGATACTAATAACTGTGTTTTAGAGCCTTTAAATTAAAGAATGGTTTTCATACCACATTACTGGAAGGAGTTTCTTTTTTAATTAATTTTCACTTCCAAGTTCTCTCCCTCTTTTCAATCCCTCCCCTACCCATTGAAAAGGCAAGCAATACAATCCCCATTATACATAAGAAGTCATGTAAAACTGATTTCCACATTAGCTATGTTCTAAGGTAGTGAGGCAAGAAAAATGAAGGAAAAAATATGTCAGTCTGTACTCTGATTCTATCAGTTCTCTCTCTGGCAGTGGACAGTATTTTATTTAGTTAGTTAATTTTAAATGTTTTTTTTTTAAATTTAATTAATTAATTTAGAATATTTTTCCATGGTTATATGATTCATGTTCTTTCCCTCCCTTCCTCCACTCCCCTCCCATAGCTGGTGCGCAATTCCACTGGGTTTTACATGTATCATTGATCAAAATCTATTTCCATGTTATTGATAATTGCACTAGGGTGATCGTTTAGTCTTCATCCCCAATCATATCCCCATCAACCCATGTTGGGTCGAAAAACAAGCAGTTGTTTTTCTTCTGTGTTTCTACTCCCACAGTTCTTTCTCTGGATGTGGATAGCCATCCTTTCTAATAAGTCCCTCAGAACTGTCCTGGATCAGTGCATTGCTGCTAGTAGAAAAGTCCATGACATTCGATTGTGCCACAGTGTATCAATCTCTACATACAATGTTCTTTTGGTTCTGCTCATTTCACTCTGCATCAGTTCATTGAGGTTCTCCCAGTTCACATGAAATTCCTCCAGATCATCATTCCTTTCAGCACAATAGTATTCTGTCACCAACATGTACCACAGTTTGTTCAGCCATTCCACAATTGATGGACACCCCTCATTTTGTAATTTTTTGCCAAGTGGATAGCATTTTACATCATGAGTCCTTTGAATTATGGTGGGTTATTTATTGTATTGATCAGAGTTACTAAGTCCTTCATCACTGATTATCTTTGTTATATTGCCTTTAGTGCATAGATGATTCTTTTGCATGCATTTATGTCTCCCCAGCTTTTTCTGAAACAATCACCTCCATCATTCTTTTTTTCTTTCTTTTTAAAACCTAACCTTCTCTCTTAGAATCAATAGTAAGCATCAGTTCCAAGGCAGAAGGATGGTAAGGGCTAGGCACTGGGGGATAAATGACTTGTCCAGGATCAAACAGCTAGGAAGTATCTGAGGCCAAATTTGAACCCAGGACTTCCTGTCTCCAGGCCCGGCTCTCAATCCTGGATGCCTCTCCTCCATTATTTCTTATAGCACAATAATATCCTATCACATTTATATAGTATAACTTGTTTAGCCATTTCCCAATGATGGGCATCTCCTCAGTTTCCAATTCTTTGCCACCATCTAAAGAATTATTGGAAATATTTTTGCATTTGGTTTCCTTGGGACACTGATCTAGTAGCAGTATAGCTAGATCAAAGGGATTGCATAATTATGTCTTCCTTTGGGCATAGTTCCAAGTTGATCTCCGGAATGGTTGGATCAATTATCACTACCAACAGTGTGTTATGGTACTTATTTTCTCACATCCTCATGGAGGGGGGTTTTATTCAGTTATTTTGCACTAACAAAATCACATATCCACACTCATTCCCCTTCACTAAACAAACAAACAAAGCTTTTAGCAGATAGAGATGAGTATAAGGCAAAGGATTGCAATTTATTTCCTAGGAGCATGATTTTCTTGGTTCAAGGATGGAGATATCCAGGAACTAGGGAAAAAAATAACCCAGTTAACTAACCCAGAAGGTTGGTACACACTCTCCACTTAACATGTTGACCAAATGCTTCAGGGAAAAAATATTTAGAGAAAAGAAAACCCAACCAAAATCATAAAATTGAGAACTGGCAAATCCTATGTGGGACAAATCTTCTCCGATCGCACTTTCCTGGAGGGAGGACAACTATATCACCTCTCAGGATTCTGGAGTAACCTGATGGATTAGACAATGTCTTAGCAAATACTATTGGCTTCTGCCCTCACCATCTATGTTCCCCCTCACTTCTTGTGCCAGTGGTCTAGTACCTCTTAATGATATAAATTTGAGTCGCTTTTACAAAGGGCCAGTTACCTCCAAGATATAATAAGAAAAAAAAATATAAACATCCTTGTCCATCACCTCAAAGGTACACTCTTAGAAGAGTGAGCTCAAATTTTGCTCATGAAGAGTGTGAATGGACAAAAAAAAAAGACAAGAGAAAGAAAAGGACATGGACCTTTCTGTAGGTTGAAATTCATTTTCAAGTACAGATTTGACTATTTAAAAAATCAATAGTTTAAAATCCAGGTCATAATGAAAAAAAGAAAAGGAAAAAATGGGGCCATGTGTCAAGGATGGAAGAAGGACATATGAAACCAAAGTTCAGTTATAAAGAAAATTGGGCAAAAAGTTCCTGGACAATTAAGAGGCACTGAATAATAATAGCTAATGTCTATTTAGCATTGTTGAGTTTGCTTTACATATTTGCAATATATTTGTGAAGTAGATATTATTTTCCTCATTTTACAAATGAGGAAATTGAGGTAGAAAAAAGTTACATGATTTGTGTAGGGTCATATAGTTTTGTTTTTTCTTTGAGGCAAGATTCCCAGTCCAGAGTTCTATTATCCCCTCCACCAGATGTTATTGTTCAGGCACTTTGGAGTTGTGTCTGACTCTTTGTGACCCCATTTGGGGTTTTCTTAGCATGAATTCTGCAGAGGTTTGTCATTTTCTTCTCCAATTCATTTTACAGATGAGGAAACTGAGGCAAACAGAATTAAATGACTTGGCTAGGATCACACAGCTAGGAAGTGTCAGGTCAGATATGAACTCACAAAGATGAGTCTTGCTGACTATCGACTGCACCATCTTACTGCTAGAATGACAGAAGAGCTATGTAGATACTTGGACGGTCCAACAAGGCACCTTGAATGGAGAACAGACAGAAGATAAAGACATCCAGACTGATGGATTTAAGTAAGAAAAGCCTTCAGAAATGAGGATCAAAGGCCTATGATTGTCTGTGAAATTCTCTTCCACATTTCTAAGTCTAACAAACCGTAAGGAAGTGCGCCCCTTCCGAGAGGGGAGCAAGGCTGACAGCAGAACTCTGCCCACCTTCTCTAAGTGGGTAGGACCCGAGATACCCCCGTAAGGCTTTCCTTCCTCTCTGACTCCAGGCCACAGGAGCTTAGTGCTCCCTTCTGTCATTTGCAGCCATGGATGAGACTCTATATTGGCACTTCCCAATGCTTTCAGGTATTTTGCAGCCCCTTCCCTGAGGGATGATATTTCTTCCATTACTTTCCATTAACTGAGACTGTATTTAATTACAAAAATCCTTGATGTATTTGGTGATGCTTTTTGCTGAATCCTGTCAGGATCTTCATATATAGAAAACTGATAATATATGTATAAGGTACAGGATTGCACGGGAGGAGCTGCATGGTCTGGGCACTCTCTGCACCTGACTCTTCCATCTGGGTCGCCATGATCCAGGAGCCTCCTCACCCTGGAAGATGCTTCTTCCCCTGCACGCTCCTTGCCTGATTAGTGAGTTGATTCCAGAGCAAGTGGAATTTTGAGAAAGTGCCCAGGCTAGCCTGTTCCTTTCTTTAGTCCTCTCAGTCCTACACACCCCTGAACCCCATTTCAGCTCCCTTTCAATTGTTGTCTTTGCCATTAGACTCTAAAAATTCTCATGTCAAGAGACTCTTTATTGTGCTTGTGTTTGTGTTTTCAGTTCTCAGAAAAGTGCCTGGCATAGAATAAATGTTTTCTGAGACTTGACTGGGTGTGCTGAAGCTCAAAAGGCACCTCAAAATGCAGTCTCTGAGGGGGCAGGCAAGTGGCTCAATGGATTGAGAGCCAGGCCTAGAAATAGGAGGTCCTGGGTTCAATTGTAGCCTCAGACACTTTCTATCTGTGTGACATTGGGCAGGTCACTTAACCTCCCCTGCCTGGTCTTTTCTACTTTTCTGCCTTGAAAAATACATAGTACTGATTCTAATATGGAAGGTGTAAGGGTTTATCATTTCTTATCTTATTTATTTGTTTGTTTATTTCTTATTATTTTTTAAACGCAGTCTCTGAAATAGCCGCCAGGGAGGGCCCCAAATTTAAATTGCTATGGTTGCCCTTTGGTGGTACAGTGAATAGAGCACTGGCTGTGGAGTCAGGAAAAACTCATCTTCCTGGGTTCAAATCTGATCTGAGACACTTATAGCTGTGTGACCCTGAGCAAGTCATTTGTCTCTGCCTCATTTTCCTCATCTGTCCAATGAATTGGAGAAGGAAATGATAAACCCGTCCACTATCTTTGCCAGGAAAACCCCAAATGGGATCATGAAGAGTTGGATATGACTGAAGAGTAACTGAGTGTATTGGCAAAAATAAACTGCCTACCCAAAATCCATCACACACAAGAGAGAGGACCTCTTTGTCAGTGGGGGTGGGGGTGGTGTGGAACAGTCCCAGGGACAGCTCCCAGCTTCAGAGGGTCTTGCTCAGCTTTTATCTCTTCTCATTCAGCCTAAGATTTAAAACAAAAAGAGCATAGATTCATAGGAACACAGCCATAGAGTCGGAAGGAACCCTAGTGACTGTCTAATTAAAGTCTTTCATTTTACTGATAAGGAAACTGAGGCCCAGGAAGGTCAAGTTCTTATAACTCATGTGTCTTTTCACAACTTTATTGAAATGGTCCCATTGCCCCCATGCTTGCCAAAATTCTTATCTCCTTCCCAACTCCATGTGGAATTCAAAGGAATATTTATTTATTTAAATTAACTTTTCATTTTAAAACTATTTTTCCATGTTCCCATGATTCATTTTCTTTCCCTCCCCTCTTCCTTCCCCCTCCCAGATCCAATAAACACTTCCACTGGGTTAATCAAATGTTATCACTTATACCTGTTTCCACATTATTCATTTTTGCAATAGGGCAATCTCAAAGGAATATTTATATATGTAGATATGTAAATCTATATATTAAAAAGAAAATATAGGCATTCACATTATAGGTTTGAGTACATTTACTAAGTTGCCCCCCAAAAGAAACAATAATAAAACTAATAAGTGCTATTCAATTAATTGGGAACGAGGCCCCAAATCCCTTCCATACCGAAGTTAGCACCACTGTCATTAAAATCTGAATTCTCAGCTTCACTTCAGTCAAGAAATCAGAGTCTTCAGGAATTTCCCACCCCATACAAAGAGGAGAAATAAAATCATCTCATCACATGGTAGAGGATGACCCAAGACAACAGGCACTTCCTCAAGGGGACCCTGGAGTCCGAGTGCAAGGAAGCCCACTGTCCATGCTGATTTTCTGCTGTTGTTTTTGCTGGTATTATAGCAGGCAGGGCCCCAAAGCAGAGGAGGGGGAAAGAGAAGAGGAAAAGGGGGAGAGAAACAGAGAGACATGCCCATCCCGAGACAGAAAGAGATAGATTTAGAGACGAAGACAGAGAGATAGAGAGCCAGAAACAGAGGGAGTGAGGTGATAGAGGAGAGACAAAGAGAGAGAAAAGGGGGAAGAGGAAAGGAGAGGAGAGGGTCCTTTCAAGTTTCACCAAGATTTCCTTACCTGTCTATAGTCAAACAGGGTCAATTGATTCTTTCCACCCACTGGCACTCTTCTGACCCTTTGCCTGTTTAATAAAAGTGAAGGGTAAAGCACTTTTGATTAGCAGTGTTAAATGCACCAATCTGTACGTAAATTACTGCTTCCATCTATAGAAAGTATATTTGCTGGGTTGCTACCCCCTTCCCCTTTTTAAACCATTCTAAGTCATTGGATGAGAAGGCTAAGGTTAGCCACAGCTTTCAGACTTGAAATTTGAATGTTTCAGCCCTAGATCTGACTCCACGGTCTTTTTCTGTATTTCCATTTCAGTGTAAGAAGTGAAGAAAATCTGCTTTCACACTCATTCAAAACCAAGTACTGGTATCAATGAGCAAACAAATTTATTATCCCATTAAATGTGAGAATCCGTGACTCACTCAGAGAACCCACTCCAAGGAGGAGCCACTTAGCCCCCCAAAATGTCTTCTTTCATTCTGAAAGATCAGAAGGAAAGTTTTTCTTATCAGGAACAAATGGTTACTTAAAAGAAAATCAGAGCCCTGGAAATCTCCTCTTATTCATAGTGCACATTGTTGAAGCCAAATCAAAGGCAAAATGGCGATGCTTGTTGTCCATGAGGCTTAGATGCTCCCTTTCAATGATGAGGAGGGGCAGGGGATAGAGCACTGGGCTTGGAGTTAGGAAGACTCATTTTCCTGAATTCAAATCCAGCCTCAGATACTTTCAGTCACTGTGTGATCCTGGGCAAGTCACTTCACCCTGTTTGCCTCAGTTTCCTCATCTATAAAATGAGCTGGAGAAGGAAATGGCAAACCTTTCCAGTGTTTTTGCCAAGAAAACCCCAAATGAGATCCAAAGTCAGACATAACTGAAAAGTGACTCAACAACAAAAATTCAATAATGCTGAGAGAAGAGAGGAGATATGAGGGGAGGGAAAGAAAGGATAAAAGGAAGGAGGAGGATAAGGAAGGTAGGAGATGGAAAGAGAGAGAGGAGGGAAGGAGGGAGGGAAAGGGAGGTAGTTTGGGCAGGCTGCTTTGACCCAAGGCAATGAGATTGGGTGAGCAGAATCATGGAGCTAGTTCAACAGAAGGTGAATTGCCAGGGCTTCCTGCCTCAGTAGAACTAAACCAGTGGTGGAACCCTAGAAATGAATCTCTCCAGAATCTGAAATAAAACCTGGAACTTAGCAACAAGGTACAGTGGGAAAAAAATCACTTGACACCCTCCCATCCTGGTCAGAGGACTGTGTTCAAATCCTGCTTCTGGTATTAATTCGTACATGAACTTAACTTCTCAGGGTCTGTTTCCTCATCTACAAAATGAGAGAAGTCAACTAGACAACCTCTGAGGTCCCTTCTAGATCTGTGACCTCAGTGTTAGGATTATCTATTCTCAGGAGATGTTTTTTCTAAGTGCTTTGTGACAGAAGTATTCAAAATAATATTATCGAGGAGGGAAGTCCGCATGGAAGTTAAACATCATAAGGGCAGTTAGGTGGTTCAGTGGAGAGAGAGGCAGGCCTGGAGACAGGAGGTCCTGGGTTCAAATGTGACCTCAGATACTTCCTACCTGTTGGACCCTGGGCAAGTCACTTAACTCCAATTCCCTAGCCCTTAACATTCTTCTGCCTTGGAACTATTACTTAGTATTGATTCTAAGATAGAAATTAAGGGTTTAAAACTGTCAATCATTGTTTTAAGGATGAAATTATAAAATCAATGGGTTATACCTCAATGGAGCCATGTGCTCATCAATATGGGTACTCTTTCTATCAGTGAAGATCATAAATGTAACTATGTGTCCTCACCCAGTCTGACTTTTGTCCACATCATTTCATAATTCCTCAACAGAGAAACTACAAAGAAACTTACAAAATTTACTAGAGGTCTTTCACTAGGGTTTTGAACATCCCATGGATAGCAGTGATTCTTGGGCAGTCCATTCATTTTCCTCATTTTTGATACATAACCAGCCTGCATACTTTCCTGGTTTAAATGCCCTTGATGATGTCTTTTATGATTTGTTTAGTGCTAATTATTATTGGTAAAATGCTATGTCCTCTATAAACTTACCACATTTCTCTCCACTGCTCTTTAGGACACCCAGGAGCTTGATTCTTCAGAATCATAGTGTTGCACAGGTCATAAACTTTTGCCATCACTGGTAAACTACTGGTGTGAAAACGTGAGCTTTCGCCAGGGAGCAGTTTGGGATGATGGGTAGCGTAAACAACTCCCCAAATCCTGATCTCCTCTTTTTGGACAGATAGGTGGTACAGTGGATAGGACACTGGGCCTGGAATCAGGAAAAACTCATCATCCTGGGTTCAAATCTACTCTCAGATACTTACTAGCTGGGCGACCCTGGGCAAGTCATTTAGTCCTGTTTGCCTCAGTTTCCTCGCTGTCAAGTGAGCTGGAGAAGGAAATGGCAAACTACTCCTCCATCTTTGTTAAGAAAATCCTAAATAGGGTCACAAAAAGTCAGACTGAACAACAATTCCTCTTCCTCAGTACTGAGCCCAGCACAAAATCTTTCAATAACACCTCCTTAAATTGTATGTGGTGATAGACTAATCAAATGTCTAGCCCCCTGAGCTATAGATTTTCAACTGGGTGATAAATACAGTGCATCTACTTGGTTTTTCCCTCCTTTCTGCTAACCTGGCTGAGGAAATTCTGTAGTTTCCTGGGACTCAATTAAATCAGCCCAACTTAAACTTCAGATGGGAGCATGAAGAGAACCTCACCCATAAGGAATTTCTATTTCATTTGGACCGTATGAAGGACCTTTTCCATGACATTGATGAACACCTTTTCTGAAAAATCAAGGTCTTCCTATTTTAGGTTTCATTTTATACCAATAATCAAAGGATTTTTAAAGACAAAGTCCTCTATATTGCATCTTCATTGGGTTTTTGTGGCAACTTATTTGATTTTTTTACATAATACAGAGAAGATATCTTGTTGGAGTCATTAGACTTTAAGGTTTTGTTTCGTCTTATAGAGTTAAATCATTTTTTTTTGAGGGATGATCAGTAAACAGTGCATACAGACATGACTTGCATTTTCTATATTTCCCAGTCAATTGTGTAGGTCTGTAGTGTACTCTATAGAAAATTACCTCCTAATATCTATCCACATCATATCTTTTTCACCAAGGTTACTCTTAATACATGCATTTTTAAGATTTTTATAGAGGTGAGAAAATTATTAGCTATGGTTTCGCAGTTACATGTTTTAGGTATCTTTTTATTATTTTTTCTTTTCAATTGAATAAAAATTATTAATTACATTATATGTATATACATCCACATATATATATATATATATATATATATATATATATAGTACTGTGCTTAGTCCTAGGTATGGAAAGGCAAAAATTAAAGAGTCCCTGCTCTCAAGGAGCTTCCAATCTATTATTCTTTTGGAATTTTCCACTCTTTGAAATATCATAAAAATGTATTTCTGGGTACCATCCTAAAGCATTTATTAATTCTGTAAGTTACACCTGGTCAAGTCCAACCACTTTTCCCTATGTCATCATTAGCATGATTTTTATTTCCTCATATGGCGTGCTGACAGAGTACACAAAAAATAACACCAAAAGAAGGAAGAAATGTAGATTTCCAAAAACTGATAAAATGGCAAACAAAAGCATTTCTATTTATCCAACATTCTTCCAAGAGATTGGATGTGAACCAAAGAAACTTAATGGGATTTTCCTTCTTTGGTTTTAGGAGGTTCTTTATAAGTTCATGGCTACTTGTTCAGAGGGATGCACCTTTGGACATTTTTTTTGTTAAATTGTTTTGTTTTGTTTGGAAAGTTTACTCAATTCTCAGGCAGTCAAATGCCTTCCTGCCTTACTGTTGCACTTTCAACCAACTGTAACATCCAAAGATCCCAAAGGATAGATCCAAGCATGGAGGTAACAACACTGCTTGCTTACCAATCACTGTCCTAAAACCCCAGGGAAGTGAGGAGAACTGGTGAAGATATCACTGACACATATCAGGGATGAGACTTTTCCAAAATAAAAAGAGACTTTGAGGAAGCAAGAAGACACCTCTGTTGTGCTCCAACTACAAGCAATCTGACATCTTGGGCAATTTGCTGTTAGATAGCAGCACCACAAGACAGAGGCTTAAAGATTCTCATTATCTCCTGTCTTTAGCCCTTGGCAGCTAGGTAGCTCTACAGAGCACACAATGCTGGTTCTGGAGGCTAGAAGACCTTGCATTTAAATCCAGTCTTACTTAGAAATTTACTAGATTGATCCAGCCACAGCACTGCTGGGTTTGTACCCCAAAGAGATCATAAGGAAAAAGACTCGTACAAGAATATTCATAGCTGCGCTCTTTGTGGTGGCCAAAAACTGGAAAATGAGGGGATGCCCTTCCATTGGGGAATGGCTGAACAAATTGTGGTATATGTTGGTATTGGAATACTGTTGTGCTCAAAGGAATAATAAAGTGGAGGAATTCCATGGAGACTGAAACAACCTCCAGCAAGTGATGCAGAGTGAGAGGAACAGAACCAGGAGAACATTGTATATAGAGACTGATACACTGTGGTACAATCGAATATAATGGACTTCTCTACTAGCAGCAATGCAATGATCCAGGACAATTCTGAGGGACTTATGAGAAAGAACATTATTCATATTCAGAGAAAGAATTGTGGGAATAGAAACACAGAAGAAAAATAACTGCTTGATAATGTGGGTTGATGGGGATATGATTAGGGATGTAGACTCTAAACGATAACTCTGGTGCAATTATCAATAATATGGAAATAGGTCTTGATCAATGACACATGTAAAACCCAGTGGAATTACATGCTAGCTATGGGAGGGGGTAGGGAGAGGGGAGGGAAAGAACATGAATCTTGTAACCATGGAAAAATATTTTAAATCAGCTAATTAAATAATATAAAAAAAAGAAACTTATTAGACGTGCAAATCTTAGGGAAGTCACTTATTCTCCATTTGACTCAGTTTCCTCATTTATAAAATGGGGATAATATAGCCCTTACTTTATAGGGTTGTTGGGAGGCTCAAATGAGATAACAATTATAATGTAATTAGCAGAATGCCTGGCAAGTCATAGGTGCTATATAAATGCCAACTAAAATAATAATATTAAATGTTATTAACTTCTGAGCCCTCAACTAAAAAAAAAAGGTCAGAATGTTCCTTTGGGATATATAAATTTTGTGCATGACTCTCTTTTTTCCTGTTCTAGAGTGAAATTTCTCATTTAGAGAAGCATTTACTGTTTACTATAGGAAATAAAAGATGTAGAACAAGAATAGTAAATATTTATGTAGCACTTCAAGGTTTGAAAAGCATGTTATTGATATACAAATATAATATATGATAATATATATTATTTATATATATGCATATAAACACATCTATACATAATCTCATTTGATCTATAATATATATATACTAATAATATACTGATACCCAGGAGGTAGATGCTATTATTATCTCTATTTTATAGATGAAGAAATCAAGGCAGACAAAGGATTCAGTGACTTGCCCAGGGTTACACAGCTAGTAAGTATCTGAGGCATAATTTAAATTCAGATCTTCCTGACTCCAAGTTCAGCATTAACCACTGTGCAACCTAGTGGCCTCCATCAGAACTGATCCTGATCAGTTCTTTTCATTTTAAGGAAAAAGCCTGTGGACCTAGCTAATAACACTGATTCAGAACACAGCCGAAACAAGAACTGTGTCTGTCACATGGTCTCCTCTTCATCCCAGGATTCCTGGTCTTTGTGATATGTGATAGCCCAGATTTCAGTGGATAATTCCCCAAATAGGAGATGAGCAGGGATCTTTCAGGATTGATGATGACTCCAAGGGGGAAATGAAGAGATGAGTTTTTAGTAGAATGAATATCATGAATCAACAGACATTGGTCAATCATGCTGAACATCAATGGATATCAGAGTAGGAACCAAGCAGTGAAGGATGCACGGCCAATCTATCAATCAATCAATAGTATGAGTACAGGGGAGAAATGGCAGCGCAAAACACACAAACAGTTCAGTATCTCTGATCTGTGGGAGGTCCTCAGGACCTTCCAGACTACCCAGGAAAATCCAATGCAAGAACCTTTCAGTCTACACAGGGGGAAAAAAAACAGTTGCAATGACAAATTTTTCAAAGAGCAGATTTACTAAAAGATCAATGAAGTAAACCATTCGGAAATTTAAGTTCAAAAGAAGAAAAAGTTTTAACATTTGTTTTCTGACATTTTGTAATCCAAAATCTCTCCATCCCTCTTTCCCTCTTTTTCTCCTTTCCCCAAGATGGCAAATAATCTGATACAGGTTATACATGTGTTATCATGCAATATAGATGTTTCCATATTCTTCATGTTATAAAAGAAGACATATCACACATACAAGAAAAAACCTCTTGAAGGAAATAGAGTGAAAACTGGTATACTTTTATTTGCATTCAGACTGTGAAATCGGTTCCTTCTACAGTGGTGGATAGTTTTGTTTTTTTTTAAATCATGAATCCCTTGGAGTTGTTTTGGATCCTTGCATTGCTGAAAAAAAAACAAAAATAAAAAATAAAAATAAGAAGTTGCTACAGATAAAAAGAAATTAAGAGCATTATCAGAGAGACCATTGTACAACTTGATGCTATTTGTGGCCACAAAAGAAATGGATGATTTTTACAGATGAAGAGTTAATGAGCTGCCTTGTACAAGGCACCAGGGTTAGATAAATTCACAAATGGATTCTTCAAAATCCTGAAAAACAAGTTGTCTGAATACTATACAGATCATTAATAATAATAATACCTTGCTGTATAGACAGCTAAATGATGCAATGGATAGTGCTGGGTCTGGAGGCAGGAAGATTCATCTTTCTGAGTTCAACTCTGGCTTCAGATACTAGCTATGTGACCTTGGGCAAATCACTTGACTATTTGCCACAGATTTCTTATCTGTCAAATGAGGTAGAGAAGGAAATGGTAAACCATTTCAGTATCTCTGCCGAGAAAACCCTAAATGGAACCACAGAGTTAGACTCAATTGAAAAACAACTTAAAAAAAAAAAAAACATTTGCATTGCACTTCGTTTACCAAGAGTTTTTTTATGAATATGACTGTATTTCATCTCAACTATATCCCTGGGAAATAGGTACTATTATTCTTTCCATTTTACAGATGAAGAAACTGAGACACAGAAAGGTTAAGTGACTTGACCAGGGTCACACAGATAATAATTACCTGAGTCTGAATTTGATCTTCTAGACTCTAGGTCAGTGTGATGCCTTGCTGCCTTTATAAAAACACAAACAGTATATACCACTTCTTTTTATGAATAAATGCATTTTAGTCTCCAAAAGCACCACGTATATGATGGAGAAAGAATACTGTAGGCTAAAATGTTTATATTTTGATGGATCTGCCAATCTCAGCAATCTGAGGCTCATTTCCAACCCTGGGCAGGATGCAGCTCCTCCATGTTTTCCCTGAGAGGTGATCTTTGTTCATTGTCTATGTAGAAATATTCCACAGGATTAATCTAATGCAATGATGGCCTTTTTCTGGTTCTTCTGAAATTTGGAGGTACTGATATGGAGATCAGGCTGTTTATCTTTCATTTCCTCATTCTTGCTACATGGCATCCCACATGCTTTTCTGAACATTCACATCCTTAATATGCTATATCTTTTCTTTATTCTTAGTTTTGGCTTTCATTTTTGGTTTATGGGGGGAGTGTGATTAACCCTACCTCATCTGTATGTTACCTTTTGCATCTTTTGCACCTTTTTGCACTTTCTTGCTTCCTTAGTAGAATTTTTGTTCTGGCTCAAATTCCAGCCAGAGAGAATATTAGTAATTTCTAACCCTAAATCAGACAATTGTTTGGGATAGAGGACTGCAATCTCTACTCCAGAGAGAGGGCTAAAAGGATAAAAAAAAAAAAAACCTTTCATCTTAGTCTAAGAGCATTCTGCCTGGTTTTTACTAGTTGGGTTCCAACTTTAGGTTGGAAGAGTGGACAGGTGGCCCAGAAGCTGGTAGCAGATCAGTGTTCCATAGTCCACAGACCTGCCACATCCATCAGGGAAGAAGTCCAAGGAGAGTAATTCCATAACATCACCAGGAGGCGGAGATAGTGCTGGTACTATAGTATTGGCTGCATATATTGCCCAGCTGTGCATATCCTGGTCACATGTGTTGCCTGCTTTCATCACTTATCCATGTGCCTCTATGTATATTTGTAATAGATTTATGGATAAGATATTCCTTTGTCAAAAAATTGATTTTTATTAATATTACATTGGTTTTTTATAATTATTTTTACTATCAATTGATCAAATTATCAATTATTTTATAACATTTGTTATTAATATGTTTTATTTATATACTACATATATTCCTCTAGTAATTCCCCTTTCCCCATTTCTCATAACAGATTTTTTTTTAAGAAAAGGAAGAGGAAAAAAATTCATTAAAGTCAATCAAACACATCCAAAAAAAAAAGTCTGCTATTACACATAAATGTTCTGTGCCTGTGGATTTCCACGTTTACAAAGGAGCAGAGGCAGATGCAATCTTAGGTCTCTTTTTTTTGAGGTGATAGGGGGACTGTCTGTCCTTTAAGTTTTTCCAGTGGTCAGTTTTAATTGTTTTGTGGAAGGGTTTTTTTTTTCCATTTATTGTTGTATTCACCACGTATATTGTTTTTCTGGCTCTACTTCACTCTGTAAATTTTTCCATGCTTCTCTGTATTCATCATGTTTGCCATCTCTTACAAACACACTAATATCTCATGACATTTCTAAAGCATAATTTGTTTAGTCATCATCATTTGATAGTCATCTACTTTGCTTCTGGCTCTTTGCTACTACAAAAAAAAGTATTTTTGGAGAGAATGTTCTATTGTTAATTTTCTGACTGTAATTCATTGAATGCCATTGCTTTGGGTTAATCGTGTCCTTTAGCTCAATAGAAAAATGGGGGCTTCCGAGCTATGCTTTTGAGGGGATGCAGACCCATAGATGACCTTGAACCTAAGTCAGCTCTTCTTGGGGCCTCATGTGTGACAGCAATGTTTCCTAGGTGCAGAGCAAATATTTGAACATTAACCTACCAACACACATCTGAGACTTATACTATAAACAAACAACTATAAAACAATTTTAACAGAACCAACTAGGTGGCTCACTGGATAGAGAGCCAGGCTTAGAGATAGGAGATCCTGGATTTAAAGCTGGCTAACTATGTGACCCTGAAGTAACTTAGTCCCAATTGCTTGGTGCTCACAGCCCTTCTGCTTTGGAACCAAGACTCAGTATCGATTCTAATACCTAGGTAACAGTTTAAAAAATAATTTAAATAGAAATAAATATAGGAAATTGAACAACTGAAATGCTATCCCCTGCTTGGGCAACCAGAATAGAGAAAATGTCGACATTTCCCCAAATTGCTTTATAGATTTAATGGTCAACTTCACAATAAGGTGTTTCACAGATTTAGAATTGAGTCAGGAAATATTAGAGTTACAAGGGACTTCTGAGGTCATCTGGTCCAAAAGATGAGAAAACTGAGACATACATAGATGAAAAGATTTATTCAAAGTCATTTTAGGTAGCAATGAACCCAAGATGGAATTTGAACCTAGGTCCACTGAGGGAAAAGTGGAAGTAGAAGTAGAAGGAGCATTGCACTGAAGTCAGGAGATAATTTGGATCCTGCTCTGGGTCTGATTCTCTGATTCTCCCAGATAATTGTGTGACAACAGGCAAATCCTTTAGTCCCTGTGAGTTTCTGATTCCCCATACAGAAAAATGGGGATATTAATAATAACCTCTACCTTTCTGAGGGACTTATGAGAAAGAACACTGTATGCATTCAGAGAAAGAACTGTGGGAGCAGAAACCCAGAAGAAAAACAACTGCTTGATCACATGGGTTAAGGGGACATGGCTGGGGATGTAGACTCTAAATGAACATCCTAGTGCAAATATCAATAATATGGAAATAGGTCTGGATCAATGACACATGTAAAACCCAGTGGAATTGTTCATTGCCTATGGGAGGGGGTAGGAGGAGGGGAGGGAAAAAACATGAATCATGAAACCATGGAAAAATATTCTAAATCAATTAATTAAATAAAATTTTTCAAATTAAAAACAAATAGTAACCTCTACCTCCCAGATTTCTTATTAGACATCAGTGAGATCAAATGGTCAACAAGCCCTCATTTCTTTTCTCTCTGTTCGTTTTTAATGGGTTTTCCTTATGCAGCAAATTGTAGGCTTTTGTTTTCTCATTGTTACTGCTCTTTCCATTTCATCTTATTTTATTGGTCAATCCATTTACATATAGGCTCTGATGTTAGGTTCGTGTTTTCCTCCATTTAGTTCTCTTGTATTGATGGGATCCTCTTCTTTCAAGTCAGTATTTTATCCCTGACATTAATTTTGCTTACACAAATTGAATCCTATCAGCTCTCCCCAACCTACCTCACCCTTGCTCCTGTTTACCTACCCAATCCATGCAATTGCTTATTTCTCTTTCTGTATATGCATACAAATGCATGTGTGCATGCATGTATGAACATATGTATGTACATAGGTACAAATATATGCACGGTATATGTACATGTTTATATCTTGAACATTTGTGTGTAGGTGTGCATGTAGACATGTGTGTATGCCGTGTTATATAGGTGTCTCTGTATGTAGGCATGCATGTGTGTGTTTGGATGAGTGTGCATGGATGCAGGCAAATAGGTGTAGCTATGTAGGTAGGTATGTATTGTGTGTAACAACTGCAATTCTTGAGAGGCTGGACTTCTTAATTTTAGAATTATTTATTAACTGACTGACTGCTCAAGAAAGTTTAAACCAGCCGGTAGATTCCTTCTACAAACCCAATGGACACCAGTGAGTGAGTGGGGCAAAAAAGAGAAAGAGAGCGTGGCATACATCTGGCATGCATCATGGGTACCCTCATGCCCTCATTGTCTAGTCCCTTCCCTGGACAACCAGAGACATCTTTGATGGGTAAATAGCCCCTGAGGTGGGCTCAGAGACCCCGACTCCTCCCTCATTTCTCCCTCATGGGAAGTGGTGAGTCTCAGGAGGACATCAATGCATCCTTTCCTCCTTGCCTCAAGGCTGGGCCACTGGAGTCCAAAATGGTGGCTAGAGCTTGCTGACTAATCCAAGAGAGGTTTTTCTTCACAAATAAATAAAGAGGGGTCTCTACCTTGCCTCTAACTAAAGCCAGCCTGGTGAAATGCCTTGAGGTCTGGGAGCAAATTACTTTAGGTTGGAAGCTAGCCAACCTTCGAAACCTGAAGTTCAAGAAAAGTTTCACATAAAAATCACATAACAATTCAGTGTTAATTTTCTTCATCTGTGTGCATGGAGGGAGGTATATGTATGTGTAGATAGGTGTGTTTATATGTAGGCATGTGCATAGATTATGCATGTACTTGTATGTATGCATGTAATGTGTGTATATGTGTATGTGTGCATGTCTCACTCTTCTTCATCCTTCTCTACCCAGTGAAATGTGTGCTTCAAAATTCTCCTCCCCTTGACATTATTCAGTCTCTTAACTTAAATAAGATTCTTGTGTGATGCTTAAAAAAACCACATTTATTTTTATTTTGTCCTCCCCTTTATTCTTAGCTCCTTGTAGTCTATTCACTAGGTTTCTTTGTTTCTTTGAGAAAGATAGAGTTTCTCAACCACGAAATATCTTCTGTTTTATCCTCTTTCTCTGTTAGTACATGTTGAGATCTCAACCCATTTCTCCTATTTGTTGCTCATTTCATTCGCTATTTGCTTTTAGTGGGGATTTTTCATGTGCTCCTCTTCTAAAAACATCCATTCAAAAGAAAATGGGGCATCTGGGTGGCTCAGTGGATAGAGAGGCAAGCCTGGAGTTGGAAGGGCCTGGGTTCAAACCTGATCTCAGAAATTTCCTAGCTCAGTAACACTAGGCAAGCCAGTTATCCTTGATTGCCTAGCCTTTACTGCCCTTCTGCCTCAGAACTGATATTTGGGTTGATTCTAAGGAGGTAAGGGTTTAAAAAAAAGAAGAAGGAAGCAGCAATGATTTATGGTGAAAGTAATTCTGTATCCTGAATCAAGATACATCTTCCCACTTCCTCCTTTCTACTTGCTCAGCCAGACTTCCCAAAGTACTTTCCCACTCCAGTGGCCCTCTCACACTGGCAGTGCCTCTATTCCTCTTGCCCTCTGCTCTGATGGGAGTTTCTTCCTGAAGCCTCCACTGAGGAAACTGCCACCTCATCCACATTCACTTATAATCCCTCTCAGTTTCCTGGCTCTTGCATTACTTTTTCACCTAACACCTTGCCCCCTTGCGGGTACCTTTCCCCTACCTCCTCTCTCAGCTTCCTTTTCTGTATTATTTTCCCCATTACAACATACCTTGAAAATGGATTATCTTTCAGTTCTCTGTATTTTCATCCTGGCACTACTATGTGCATTATGGGCCTTACTATGTGTCACATGGAGAACTTAATGAATATTTTGTGTAATCTAATCTAACCGTTGCCATGTTTATTCCTTTCTTCTATAGCTAGTACATCATATCTTTGGATCTGTATCCAATATACTGCCTCTCCCCATCCGCCACTTCTGGCCACTCTAATGCCAACACTTGCTTAGATATTGAACAATATGGTCTTTCTTTTTATTCCTTCTGCACAGATGAAAAAGACCCCCATCACTTATTGCAGGAACATTTCGTTGTGCTGGAGTCAATCTGAACTTGATCAGGAGAGGTAATTATTCAGCTTTCAAGATGAGCATTGCTACCTCAGAAACTGGCAAATGCTACAAATCAGAGCTTGGTTTAGGGCTTTGTTGATTGTCTAGACAATAAAATTATGGGAAAATGTTAAGAATGCAGATTAAACTTAAAACTGACTCACTCTTTTCAGAGAGCCTGTGGTTAAACATTTAACAGCACACCACTGGATATACCTCCCTACTTCCCACCCTGTGGGAATGTTCTTTGAGGGCATCTTTCCTTTTCCTCTTCTAGTGCCAAATTTATCCCCTTCCCATTCATTCTCTTTTCTCCTCTTCTCATTCTATGCCACCCCCTCCTCTCAATTGTACAGAGACTGAACAGATGACACACTTTTTCTTTGTTCACCTCTGAGACAGATCAAATGATATAAAATTTATAAAGAGCTTTGCAAACCTTAAAATTCTATATAAAGGCTATCTGTCGGAACAACAAAACTGATGATATAGCTATTATTAGTGTGTGATATAATTATTGTTGTCTCTTGCTCCCCTCTTTCTCCTTGAACAACTCCTCTCTTCTTGCTTGAGTGATTTTCTCATCATTATATCCCCCAGGCAAAAGATAGTTCTATTTTTAATAAGATAAAAATTTAGTAAGGTCACTTATTACAACTATGTTATGTCAAGATAGATTTTGAATAATAATAAAAGCTTATCTTTTTGTGGTGGCAAAGAACTGGAAATTGAAGGGATGTCCATCCCTTTGGGGAAAGGCTGAACAAGTTGTGGTATATGACAGTGATGGAATACTATTGTGCTTATAAGGAATGATGAACAGGAGGATTTCAGAAAGAGCTGGGAAGACCTACGTGAAATGATGCAGAATGAAGTAAGCAGAAACAGGAGAACACTGTACACAGTAACAGCAGTATTTTGGAATGAGCAATACACCAATCCAGGACAATTCTGAGGGACTTATGACAAAGAATGCTATTCACCTCCAGAGAAAGAACCGTTAGAGATGGATGGATGCAGATCAAAGCACACGATTTTTTACTTTAGTTTATTTGGGTTTTTATTCTGGGATTTTGGTCTTATATGAGCATTCTCTTACAAAAAGGAACAATATGGAATGTGTTTTGTGAGATAATACATGTGTAACCCAGATTGAATTGCTTACCAGCTCCAGGAAGGGAGAGAGGGAGACAATTTGGATCATATAACTTCAGAAAACTTATGTGGAAAGTTATTATTATATATGATTTGTAAAATGAAAATATCTTTATAAAATATAGACACAGAAAACAGGATGAGAATGGTATAATTTGAATGGAGGCTTATGCTACTTAAGAATACATGATGATAATATCAATGATTATAATCATAATTTTTCACACTATTCACGGAAAAAACAATGAAAGAAACTTATATTTGCATAAACATGTGTAATATTTATAAAGCATATGAATCAAATACATACATAGTCATCGTGGGCATCCATGATCACATTTTACTACAAATTACCAGATGTCAAGGAGGACAAGAGTCTTTTTGCACCAAATAGGATTTTTCTACAGCCAAACCACATTAAGGCAAAGTTTAAAAATGTGCATTTGTACAAAACTGAAATGGCTGCTTCAAACCATCATTGAATCCATTTGGAAAAAAAAAGGTTTACAAAAAAACTCAAAGCAAAAAGTATAGTTTGCTGCTTTTTGTTTATCAGAAATCCATGTTGCTAAATGTCCAGTGCTGGAGTAAATGCTATTGAAATACCGACATATATAAATCCTCATGTTTAACGTATGATTCTTGTACATTTATTAACATCGAGATGAGAGCAACACACTTTCACAAAGGTTATAAGGCTCTTGAACAATAATTTTCACTTAGAACTGGGTGTGCTCCACCATGGTTAGTTCTAGACACCCCATATAAGTAAAGACTCGATCAATTTGGGAGCATCTAAAGGAGTGTAGCCAAGAAGTTAAATGACCCCAAGGTCCTATTATAGGAGGACTGTTAATATTCATTGGGGCTATTTTAGCCTGATAGAAGACTTAGAGGTTGCTTTCAAGCTTGTAATAGGGAAGAAAGAATAGTTTTCTTTTGCTTTGTCCTAGAGAACACAATAAGGAACAATGGATAGAAGTTATAGAATCACATTTCATTTCAATGCAAAGTACAAGATCCCCTTCCGGACATTTCCCCAACTCCCACTTTTACGGACAGGCCAGACCCCTAGAAATTCCCATTACTTAGGGTTCTAGGGGTGAGGTTTTAACACCTTCATTCATGAGCTCCACCCCCCTCCCCCTTTATTACACTCCCAATCAACACTTAACTAATTGACCGTATTAACTTTTTTTTTTTAAACCCTTACCTTTCCTCTTTGAATCAATACAGTTTATTGGTTCCAAGGTGGAAGGGTGGTAAGGGCTAAAAATGGGACTTGTGTCTTACCTAGGATCACACAGTTGGGAAGTGTCTGAGAGCAGATTTGAACCCAGGACCTCCCGTCTCTAGGCCTGACTCTCTGAGTCAGCCAGCCTCCCCCCACCCCCAACGTCATTAACTTTTAGAGAAGGGATTTACTAAAAAGGTCAGTTGATTCAAAACATTCTGTCCTCAACCTCTGCCTAAACCTGCGGCATACTTTACCACAAATACACAAAAATTCCAGGAAGAAAGTGGGCACTAACTTGGGGCACGCATGTAAATAACGTTTGTGGCAACAGGGTACCTCCCAGCTCCTGTCCCTAGAAGTCCCAGGTTCCTTTGGGGAGCCTTCCTGAAGTTTGTGGTGGGGCTGGACATGGCTGGTGGGGAGGAATCGTTCCGCCGCTCCGTTGGGCTGGTTCCTCTCAAGGAAGGACAGGTTTGCCGGACAGGCATATCAATGACCAGCCTGAGCCTCTGGTTCTCTCCCCTCCTCGTGCTTGGCTGCTTGAGGGAAGAGAAGGTGCCAGCTATCTCCTGGCAAACGTCTCCTCCGGACATCGCAGTGCTCACAAGGCTGCTGTCTGAGCGGATCCATGTTACGGTGGCTCCTCGGTTGCTGGATCAGACAGAAGCAGTCCTGAGCTCACAGCTAGTTGCCTTTGGTCGGGTGGGAGATGAGGCCGTCCTCGCCCCACTGGGCTCTGGGGAGGCAATTCGAAGTAAGCCTACCTCCTCAAAAAGCCAAGTGACCAAGGGATGCGCAGCTCCCTTTGGATGCCCCCTCAGATCCAGCGCGGCAGTCACGAGTCCTGCCGGCTCCACACCCAATCAGAAGTCTCTACCATCCTACAGTGTTGTTCAGTCCTTTTAGCCCGGTCCAGCTTTTCATGACCCCGCTTGGGGTTGGGGGGCAAAGATACTGAAGCGGTTAGCCATGTTCCTCTCGTCACACAGTGGCAGCCCCTCACGGACCCGTGATCAGAAACAGCTCCCTCCCCAAGTTTCAGCCCCAAGCCAGGCACGGGATATCGAGTGAGTTTCAGGTCTGACTTTGACCAGCCCCTCTGTTAAAAAAGGAAAATCTTCCAGTACAAGAGCTAGCCAGACAAGGAATGAACAGATACCGAGCTGTTAAGAAAGATAAAGAGTAGAAGTCTTCAAAGGCTGGGCTCTGGCCCAGGCCCTCGGAAATCCCTACTAAACTGGACATTTCAGTTGCTAGAATCCACAAAAATGTGTTAGCCTACAAGATACAACTTGACACAAAATAGTGACCCTCTTGAGGAAGAGTATAAAAGAGCAAGATTTTCTATGTCCTTCCTTGGGGGGAAAAAAGCTATAAAACCATTTCCTCTTGATTAAGTCATTTTAGCTTTCACTTAAATTTCAGTGCATTATCTACAAAAGATTTTAAATAATACAAACTAACCTTCCTTAATCTTACCCTCTATTTCTCTGGAAATTCTATTTACTCACATTGATAAATTAATATTTTATTTTCAATAGAACAATAGCAGAATTTTCCTACTGATATGAGATATGTAATGCTCACATACTCATAAAACGCTACATCATAATGACATCAGAACCTCAAGCTCCCCCTCTATTTCTCTGAAAATTGAGTTGTTTACTCACAGTGAAAAATTAATATTTTATTCTCAATAGAACAATAACAGAATTTTCCTACTTACATGAGATTTGCAAGACTCTCATACTCATAGAACATTGTCATCGTTCAGAACTTCAATCTTACCCTCTATTTTATATTCACTCATAAAATAATGAAATCAGAACCAAAATACAATATTATTTTGAACAAATAATAGCTGAAATAGCTGTACACTTTGAGCTTTTAAAAAAACAAGCCACTGTACTTCCTAAAAGAGTTAAAGAGAATGTCCACTGCCTCCTACTTCAAAATAACTTACTGTAGTAAATCACCACTGGGCAAACAAAGACTGCATAATGCATGGCTTGCAAGATTAACGTTGAGTAGCAACGAAGGATAAATCAACGTTCCTTTTGATTCTATTTAAGCTTCGGAGTAGAAAATCTTGTCCATCCCAGCAACCCAAACAAAATCATGAGCCATTAGACGTACTGACTCTTGGAGTAGACGCTTGGCGATTTCCTCCCTGAGTGATAACTTTTGTGGGTCGTGTGATAGGATGGTATCGAGTATCTGTAATTGTTGTCTTTCTCCCTGCAACAAAAAACACAGCAGAATATTGTCCCTCCAGCAATGAGGACCAGCGCCGTGGTCCAGCCTATATAGAGGGCTTCTCCTAGTTCTCGTTTCTGAGCCGAATTCACGATTGGGTTGTAGAAGTCTCTGATGATGGCATGGGCGACCCAGCACACGGGGATCAGGACCACAATGCCTGTGAGGATGAAGATGATTCCGGCTGTCAGCAAAATATAGCCCTTGACTTGTTCGTTGTTCCCAGTGCAGATGACACACTTCATGCCCAGGATGGCGGTCATGAAAGCCAGGAACGCCATCACGGAAGCTGCACACATCAGTCCCCTGGAGGCTTGGAGGTCCGGAGAGAGAGCCAGCAGAGAGTCATAGATTTTGCACTGCATCCTGATGTTGGCGTGCCTCATGCAGCTCATCCACAGGCCTTCCCAGAGGTTTTCAAAAACCACAATGTTGCTTCCAATGAAAGCAGAAACTCTCCACTGGGGCATGACAGTGACGGCCACCGTCCCCACCATGCCGACGCCGCCTAGTATCAGTCCGGCTATTTGCAGACCGTAGTAAGCCATTTTGTCTGAGCCAGGCCAGGAGAAGGCAGGGAAATGAAGCAGGTCAGTAGGTGTGCTAGGCTGAGCCGCTGACGTTTTCTTGGGTGAACGTCCTCAGCAGCCCAGGGATTTTTTTTTCCAGATAGGTTCTGCTTGGCTACTTCCAGCTAAATTAAAGCCAGCGTTGGCTGGCTTGAGGTACCTTAACTGACTGCAACATGGGAACTCACCAATCCGGTGTGTCTACTTTCTGGTCCAATAAGAAGGGGACAGAAGGCTCCGTGTATTTAAATGGTGCATTCTTTGTGCTATAACTTTCCTTTTTTTTTTCTAAAAAGCAGACAGCATGTTTATCCATTGCCACAATGGTGAACATTTGCATAAATCTAGAAATGTATTGATCTCCAGTGGAGAGAATAGACCGCATACAGGTGATGGTGAGACTTCTGGGACTGTAAATTAGTGAAAGGCATCCCGCAGTTAGAACCTGCATCCTGGGTCCAAGAGGCTGAGCACTAGGTTCTTTCCATGCTTAAGGAGTTCTTTTGCTCTGCACGTACATAATCTGGATTAGAATTAGTCCTGGGAAAGGGGCAGTGAGGGGCTCAATGGATAGAGAGCCAGGCCTGGAGTCAGGAGAAGCTGAGTTCAAATATGACCTCAGGCATTGCCCAGTTGAATGACCCTGGGCAAGTCACTGGAGCCCAGTTCCCTAAACTTTACTGCTCTTCTGCCTTGGAACCAATATTTAGTATTGATTCTAAAACAGAAGGTAAGTATTTACCCCCCCCCCCAAATTTAATCTTGTGGGAGTGTGGGCTTCTAAAACCCATCAGAATCCATTCTCTCTCACTTGCTGGCTCACAACTCTATTGCTCTGTGACTGGGTTGGGGGCAATTACTTGAAGCTTAGGGTTTCCCTATAGAAATAAGTAGAAAAATATTCAATGTACAATGTTAATCTAGTATGGGGGTGGGGAAGGAAGGGAATACGTATTTATATTACTTCTACCACATGCAAGGCATTGCATAAAGCTCTTTACATATACTATTTCATTTTGTGTGTCCTCTTTCACAGCATGAGGAACATAGAAACAGATATTGCATGGCAGCATTGGTATGACCTATATCAGTCTAGTTACCATCTGGAGAGTAGGGAAAGGTGGAGCCAAGATGGTGGAGTAGAGCAGAGAAACTAAAGGTCACCATAGTGACAGAAAACAAGTACAGGAGTGAAAGAGGCAACAAGGAGACAAAGAGAAACAGCTTTCAGGAAAGGAAAGACTTAAAAGGTGGGTGGAGAGTAGGGAGGGAAGAGAAGGGGAGAGATTCTATATCGCAAGATGTCAGATAATATTTTTTTTAGTTTATTTATTTAATTCATTAATTTAGAACATTTCCCATGCTTCCATGATTCATGCTCTTTCCCTCCCCTCCTCCCCTAGTAGCCAACGAGCAATTCCACTGGGTTTTACATGTGTCACTGATCAAGACCTATTTCCATGTTATTAATATTTGCACTAAGGTGATCATTTAGAGTCTTTATCCCCAATCATACAAATGTCAGATAATAATTATTAAAAACTGTTTCTACATATAATTGAAAAATAAATAAAAACACAAAACCCACCAATATTATCTTATACAATCTTCACAATAATCCCAATAAGGGATTTATTAAAAATACATGAAATCTCCAAGCTTTATTTGACAGAAAGACATAAAATAGGATTCAGTAACTTATAGCTACCATTATAAAATGGAAGTCCCTTGGGAGTCAGGATTGTTTTTTTTTTCATAATCTTTCTATTCCCAGGATCTAGGATAGTACCTGGCACATAGTTGGAGCTTAATAAATACTTGCTGATTGATAGATTATTAAACTAAGCAACTATGGTCAGAAGCAATGCTTAGTAAATAGTAGTCATAACTACTGTTATATTTTCCAGTAGGTTCAAGTCTTCTCAATAGAAGTTTGTTGAATGGCTGAAGATTTCGCCTCAATTCAGCACAATCTCTCTCAAATTCCATCACTTTCTGGCCAACTAGGCCAGGGGTTGACGTCATCCTTCAGCTGAGAGTCATCGTCTCTCAGAACTCTCCCAAAGTTCAGCTAGGACTAAGCGAGGACCCAGGATCTCCAAACCTTTAAGACGTCTTGGGAATCCTTGTTTGGTGACCCATACTAAGGAAAGAATGATCACCGAAGAGGCAGTCCAAAGCCCAGATTCAGGCTCAGTCACGTCCTAATTAGTACAGATACTTCAGCTACCATCTGATAATAGTTCAGCTGAGGTCAGGGGAAGGGTCCATCCCCTGCCTCTCACAGGACTACTTCTTGCCACATAGAGATTTGAGGAAAAAAAGAGACAGGAGAAGAATCACTTACTTTTTAAAAGGTCCAAAATCATTGGTTTATCCTTATTGGCCATTAAGAGACGTTTTGTCATTCCCAAAGCGCCCGAGTCCTTCCCAAAGCACCAAGCCACACAGGGCCAGCAGGAAGCCACAGTGAGATTCATTATCCCCAAAGTACCTAAAAGTGGAGGGAGAAGCAGGCAAGGCAGCTCTTCCATGCCCAGTTACATATACAATAAAATATCTCCTTTAGGAATCTGCTTGGATTGTCAGAGTGCCAAAGTGAAAGAAGAGAAGGGGAGAGATGGTTGCTTTTACCTGGGAAACAACATTCTTTGAGATTCATATGATTCCAGAGACTTCAAAGCAAGCACTATCTGGCATCAAACCGAGGAATAGATAATGCAAGAAACCAAAACACAAAAAGAGAAAAACAAAAAGCAAAGTTAACCTCAGGGTCCATAGAACAAGTATGGTTGCCTACCCCCTTAAGAGAAGGCTTCTTTTCCAACCTTTTAATGGCCAGTGTATGCCCTTCTTCTTTAACCACTTATATGTATATGTATATGTATATATATATATATATATATATTTAAAAATTAATTCTCTATGACTTCAAATATTTCCTATCTGTGTGACCCTGAGCAAGTCATCTAACTCCCATTGACTATTCTTCTGCCTTGGAATCAAGACAGAAAGTAAGGGCTTAAAAATCTGACTATTTATCTTGGATATTCTTATGTGTGAACATGCCCCCTCTGGTAGAAGATAAGCAAGGTGGCTCAGTGGATAGAGAGTCTGGCCTGGAGGCAGGAGGTCCTGAGTTCAAATATGGCCTCAAACGCTTCCTGAGCAAGTCATTAACCCTCATTGTCTAGTCCTTACTGCTCTTTGTCTTGGAACCAGTATACAGTATTGATTCTCAATCAGAAGGTAAGAGTTTTTAAAAAAATAAACTAAAGTTAATCATGAGGATTAAACCTAAACATAGTCATGCATACATCCTCCCCAACCCTAACTAGTTATTAAACATTTACCAGCTTATCCATAGTTCTATTCCTAATAGATTTTATAGTCAATTTTGAGATAATGTCTTTAAACCCCAGAGAGTTTGGGACATCCATATTATCTTGGGAATTCAGTGTACATTAGTGGTAGTATGAAAAAGAAAAGAAACACTTCATGTGGAGCTGAACCTTTAGAAACTTTCTTTGGGGTTGAGGAGGGGAGGAAGGAAAAGGAAATGTATTTAATTTTTAAAAGTTTAAAGAAATTATTACTATCTTTTCCAAGATATTTCTCTATATTGAGCCTATTATCCAGGATCCAGAAGACTTCAGTACCCAGTGGTTTACCATATTGGTTCCATACTTAGTGTGGTCAGCTGATTGATTTTAGCTCAACTCAAGCTCAGAACTCCTGAAGTCTTAGCCACCTCCATTTGCATAGATGCCCAACCAGGATATATCTTTTAGCTGTTGTGTACTCAGTTACCACATTCCTGGCGTGGGGTAAGGATAGCAGCTCCCCTCATTACCTTCTAGAAAGATGCTCCAGGGGTCTTGACTTAGCAGATAGGGGAAGAGAAAAAGGGTAGAATCTTCTAAGGTCTACTAGTTGGCTGCTCCTGGTTTAGTGACCGATTTTGTGATGCAGCTTTGATTCCTGACCACTACTCTGTTTGGTGTCATGGAGTAGAAGACCAATGGACCACAGGGGGCTTGCTACATCATCCCATCTTCATAGAGTACCTATGTCATTCAGCCCTGGACATTTATATGGTACATTGAGGTTTGCAAATTTCTTTACATATCTCACTAATTTGATCGAGCAATCATGAGGGTGGTACTATTCCCATCTCCATTTTATACTGAAGAAAATGGAGTCTGAGAGAGGTAGTTACTTTCCCAGGTGCATACATCCATTAAGTGCCCAAGGCAGGATTTGAACTTGGGTCTCTGATTCTATATCCATTTCACACTTGGCTGCCATTTACCATCAAAAACAATTGACCTAGAAAACAGGTCAAGGAGACATAATTTAAGAATCACTGCACTGCCCTCAAAACCATAACCAAACAACAAAACCTGAATACTCTATTTCAAGAAATCATGAAAGAAAACTGTTTCAGGCTATTTGAACTGGAGAACATAATAAAAATAGAATCCACTGATCATCTGAAAGAAATCCCAAATTTAAAACCTAGAAAAATCAAAGCCGATACTGAGGGTTTCCAGTTCAAAAGAGACATACTAGAGAATCTACCCAGGGAGCTGCAGGAGTCTCAGTGTATTATTGGGTCTATTCATTTGTTGTCTCTCATTACACAACAAATTTACTGTAAGAGTTCAGTAATTCACAAAATACTCTGGAGATGAGTATAGTGTTAAATTTTTGTCACATTTCTTTTTTTACTAGCTTTTAAAATTTTATTTTAAAATATTTTTCCACATTTCCATGATTCATTATCTTTCCCTCTCCTCTTCCTCCCATCTCCTGGAGCAATTCCACTGGGTTGTACAAATGTTATCCCTTGATACCTATTTCCATGTTATTCATTAATTTTATCACATTTCAATGAAAATAATAATTTGTTTCACTTATTTATATTTGTGTACCTTCGGCAACATAAGTATGAAAAGTAAAATAATTTCTACATGACTCTGATATATTATAGAATACTCCCATGATATTTGGAAAGGCAGACAATTAGGGACCAGAGGTTCCTTTTGTATAAACCATTGTTCAATACAACTTCTTATTAAAGTTAAGAAAGGAAAATTATGTTGTTCAGCCATTCAGTTGTGTCTGATTCTTTGTGACTCCATAGACCATGGCACTCCTGGGCTATGCAAGGCCCCCTCCCAGATCCAGGAGGGGCAAAAATTATGAGTGAAGTGTTCAAAAAAAGTATTCTAGACAAACAAAGAACAAGAGCAAAGGAAATGGTTTTTCCTTTTAATGTTGGAAATAACAAAAAGTGAGGAAAGTAATCCATGGGGCAATCTGGACTAAAGCTTCATTACTGATTAATTTACAAAATGATTTATTCTGTATTCAGACTTTAAGTTGAGATTGTTTTCTGCCTTGGGCAGCAATCATTCATAACTTTTAATACATTTAGACATTATTCTGCTTACTTTCAACGCTCCAGACCAAGTCAACAAGGAAGATTATTAGACTAAGGGAGGAAGCATTACAATATTTTGCAGTGTACGAAGAATGTTTTTTTATTTAAAAAAATTACAAAATGAAAAATATAAGTTGTGTCAACACCAATTTCAAATGTAAATATATTAAACAGAAACAGTGATTATTTGTTGCTGGGCAAGTTTTGGTGTTGGCATTTCATAAAAATGCCCTCAATGCCCTTGATATAAGATCAGAATGGAAAGAATGCAGCATTTGTAGCATTCGATTAAAATCCTCGCTCTGCTGCCTATTACTTTGTGACCCCAAGCAATTCATTTAGTTTCTCGGAGTCTCTGTTTCCTCAACTGTACCATGAGGGAGTGAGGCTAGAAGACCTCTAAGGTCCCTCCCCACTCTAAATCTATGAGACCCGTTACAACTTCAGCCTCAAATCTATGATATTATCTTCTTAATCCCATTAAGCTACTTCGCTGAAATATATTTTGCGAAACGTCTTTCTCAGAAATATTTTCAGACATGGCTAATGTGGAAAAAAATTTTTTTGCCAGACCATGCAGAGGGATTTGTTCTATAGGTGGGGGTGTCTTTTTGTTTGTTTTAAATTTTGTTCAATGTAGGATTCTGGGGAAACTGGGAGGGACAGATTAATTTTTAAAATCTTACTTGAAAAATAAACATAATTAAAATTTTTATTATAAAGAGTTGAACAAATGTTTTTAAAAAATCCTTACCTTCTGTCTTAGAATCGATACGGTGTCAGTTCTAAGGCAGAAGAGTCATAAGGGCTAGGCAATTGGAGTTAAGTGACTTGCTCAGGGTCATATAGATAAGAAATGTCTGAGATCAGATTTGAACCTAAAACCTCCTACCTCCAGATCTGTCTCTCTATCCATTGAACCACCTAGCTGCTCTAGCTATTAATTAAAAAACAAACCAACAAACAAAAAAAACCCCCTAACCTTCCAACATAGAATCAATGTTGTGTAATGGTTCCAAGGCAGAAGAGTGGTAAGGGCTAGCCATTGAGGATTAGGTGACTTGCCTGGGGTCACACAGGAAGTATCTAAGGTCAGATTTGAACCCAGGACTTTCCTTATCCAGGGATTAAACATTTTCAAAGAAATCTCTTTCCTTATAAAACTAGAATGTGCCTGTACAGTACAAGGCTACCTTTGCCCTTGCGTGCCTGCTGGTCTACATTCCCTCTCCCCGTCAGCCTGTATTTACTGTAACAAAACCAAGACACCACAAAACTGAACATACCACATTCCTTATTGTTGGTGACACAAACACTCCACATCTTTCTAGGGCCAGCCTGTCTCCAGCGCAGGGATATTTTCAGCAGTGGACAAAAGGGTAGTTAGTAGGCTGAAAGCCACTGAGTAAAGAGGCAATTTTAAGAGAAGCAGAGACAGAGACAGAGAGGGAATCAGTGCAGAGGCACGGGAATTGTTAAAGGAAATTCTAGCTCAAAATGAACATACAAAACGCAGCTGAATGACTTTTCTACATGGAGGATGTGATGTATAACATTCTTCATTCCCGCCTTCTCCAAGGAATCCTTCCCAGGATATTCCCACAATTATTAGAGACTCCCACTTGAGATTGCCTTCCATGGAGTTATATATGTTGCTATTGTTGGTGTTCAGTTGTGTCTGATTCTTTGTGACTCCATTTGGGGTTTTCTTGGCAAAGATACTGGAGTGGTTTGCCATTTCCTTTTCCAGCTCATTTTACAGACAGGGAAACTGAGGTAAGCAGGGTTAAGTGACTTACTCAGGGTCCCATAGCAAGGAAATGTCTAGAGCTGAATTGGAACTCAGGTCACCCCCACTCCAGATCTGTGGGCTCTGCTGTAATGTACTTCATATTTATAATCTCCCCATTAGACTGCAAACTCTTTGAGGGCAGGAACTATTTTTGTCTGTGTTGTAGCCCTAGCAATTAGCAGAATGGGAGGTACTTCATGAGCACTTAATAAATGCTTACTGATTGATTGACTGAATGATTTTAATAACCCTAAAGATATGATTAAAATGATCTCAGTACCCTGAATTTTGGGTAATTTATTGATTATATCAGGCCAGGTCAGTATCATAACCAGTAAAGTGACATAGATTTCCACGGTCCTCTCAAATGACCAGGGACCGAAAAGCGTGCCAGGCAGTTATTAAGTTCCTAAAACTAATAGTCAGTATTCAACCCTTCCCTTAAACATTCCAAGACATTTCTAGCTGGTAAATAGCTAATTAAGAGGTAGTCTATCAAACCATCCATCTCTTTCTATGCCAGCATCATGGGGAATACATACACAAGAAGAGGACTCTTGTCCTCTTTATTTATGAACTAAATCCTGTTTAAAAGGAAGACATTCTTTGGGATTCCTAAGGACAAAGAAAATGCAAAAAAGCACCAGACTGGATGGAATTTCTGACCCAGACCCTATAGACACAGCTATTCACAGAAATTCTCACTGACCCTTTTTATAGAAATTTTTATAGAAATAAAAATTTATAGAAATTAATTTAGTATAAAAATAAGTTCTCACAATAAGAAACAGACTTTTCTGAAAGGAGAATGGAGTTACGTTTCCAGCTGATACCTGTTCTAACCTTCATTCCTTTCAGACTTAACCATAAAAATTCTAGATGATATTGCAGGAGCCAAAGAGTGGTTTTTTGCATAGCCACAGAAAGAGAAAAGCACAAAAAGGATATTAAAAGACATGGTTTCCCCAACAAATATGAAGGCGATAGAAGACGCTCCAGTCCTAAGACTATTTTTAGGCTGCATCTCCTCATCCTGTTCTACCCAGGATACCAGCCACTAGAAACACGTCTTCTTGCTCGTTGGCTCCCCTTCCTTTGATGGCTGGGAAAGATACATATGGCAGCTTCTATACTGATCCCCTGTGAAGCAGTGGAGGGAGTGTTTTTCAGTTCTCTTTTTGAGGAACGAGTGAGTTTTCAATCAAGAAATCCATCTTAAACTAATCCACAGCCTTCATCAGGACTTCTCAATTAGAGCTCTGCAAGATCATCATCCAGGTCCTTCCCCAAGGTTCTGCCCTAGATCCTCTTTCTTTTTTTCCTTTTTTAGGAACTTTGAGATCTCCCATGACTTCAGTTATCTCTATGTAGATGGCCCCCAGATCTGTATCTATAATTCTGGCATCTCTCCTGAGACCACATCATCAAATGCAATTGGATATTCCATGTGTCTCAAACTCAATATGTCCAATCTAGACCCCGTTCTTTTTTTTTTCTTTCCAAAATCTCATCCTGCTCCTGTGTCACCCTTCCAGTGACAACCTCATGATAATCCTTGACACCTCATCTTCTCTCATCCTACATATCTAGTGGGTTGTCAAGTGTTACTGATTCTGCCCCCCTTAACATATTTCATGCCTGTCCTTTCTCCATTCACATGGCCACCATCCTCATCAAGTCCTACAGTATTAGCTTCCTAATTGGTCTCCCTGCTTTAAGAAGTAAAGGATACATGGGCCCAAATATTGCCTCAGATATTTCCCAGCTGTGTGACTGAGCAAGTCACTTAAACACAATATGCCTCAGTTTCCTCATCAGTAAAATTGATTAATGACCTCTTAAGTTACATTCTGACTGTAAATCTGTAAGTCTGTGAGTCTCTCCTCTTTCCAAATCACATAGCAACCATGATGACATTCCTAAATAATAAATCTGACCATTTTACTCTCTTCCTCTGTAAACTTAAGTGACTCCCTATTGCCTTTAGCTTCCAGTTAAATTCCCCCCCCCCCCCCCCCCGCCTTTGGGAGGCATATTTAAAGACTTTCACAGGCTGGTTCCTACTTCCCCTTCCAGGTTTGCTTCACTCTACTCCTATTTATTGTCTTCTATGTCCAGCCAAATTGGCCTTTTTTGTTGTTGCCTAATAAATACTTATAAATTAAACATAATAAAGACAAACAACTTGGGAAGACTTAAGAACTCAGCTCAATGCACAGACCAACCATCATCCTAGGAGACCAATGATGCTACCCACCTCCTGACAGAGCAGTGAAAATTTCAAGATACGGAGTGAGGCATAGTATTAGATATTATTCTGCTTGCATATATACCATACTTGAGGAGAAGGTATTGTTGATGAAATTTGTTTCTACTTATATGTTCATAGATTTTCTCCCCCATAACATATAAGGTTCTTGAGTGTAGGACTATTTTATCTTTTTATTTTTATTCTCAGCACCTTACATAGTCCCTGGCAAAGAGTAGGCACTTAGCAAATTTGTTGTTCAGTCATTTTTTAGTTGTGTCTAACTCTTTATGACCCCAGGTTGGGGGTTTTCTTGAAAAAAAGGATCCTGCACTGGTTTGTCATTTCCTTCTTCAGCTTATTTTGTAGATAAGGAAACTGAGGCAAACAAGGTTATGTGATTTGACCACAGTCACACAATGTCTGAGGCTGGATTTGAACTTGTCTTCTTGACTCCAGACCTGGTACTCTATCCATTGCAACACCTAAACAAATGCTTGCTAATTAATTGATTGATTGGGGTGTATCTATTTTTTTTTTTGCTAGAGCCAAGATTAGGAAAGGTTTTTCTTCCCCTCCCCCATTTCAAATAGTTTAGAAGAAACTGGAGGTCAAAATAATGAAATTATTAAGTATGACTAAATGGTTGAGCTTCTTACAAAGTGGAACACAAATTTAGATATTTTCCATTTTTAAGATCCTATGAGATTCTACTTGTTTTCCCATGTTCCTATGGTTTTAATGTAGCCAGCATCATGCATTTGATTGTTCTGTTCTTAGCTGTGGTCTCCATTGCTTATCTGTACAGAGGAATGGTTGCCACTTTCTTAATGAAATATGCTTATGACTTGCTGAAAAAGGCAGGTCATTTATCACAAGCATTTTTTAACTAACATCATATTAGGGTGATGGGTCAGAAGGTCAGATGGGTCAGATTCTTGCAGAATCATGATCCCTCCCATTTCTTCCTGGAGAAAATTCCCTCTAAGTGGAAATATTTATATTGTAGTTGTAATCAAAGGAGTTAGCATGTAAGAAGATGCTTATTTTGTCTCTTTTTAATGGAGGATTTACGGAAAGATCTGGATGAGGGTTGTAGTGTAAGAAACAAAGGGTTGTATGTAGTCTACATTAGTGAAAGGAGTAGTCATACTAATGAACTCATAGATCTAACAAAGTAAGTTGTTTTAAGTGGATTATTGCCAGGCAGGGTGGCACAATCCTGTTACCTCTGCTGCTTGAGGTGGCTTGAGGTAATGGGAAAACTAGGAAGCAGGAATTCTGAGCTGCAGAAGGTCTCAAGGCAATCAGGTGTCCATTAAGTTCAGCACCAATATGGTGGACCCCAGGGAGGTCTCTCCCTTCCCCAAAATGGGCAAACTGTTCTAGGTAGGAGAAAAGGGGAGCACATTAAAACCTGCAGGTTGATCAGCAGTGAGAACCAGACTGTGAATGGTCAAAATACTTTCAGCCTGGGTAAGAAGGGGTAACTTCAACCTAATAAATAAATAAATAGATATGTCAATAGATATTTGGATAGATTGATAAATGAAGGAATAAGAAATAAGTAAACAAATTAATGAATGAATAAGCAACTCCCTAAATAAATGTCAAGTAGCTAGATGAATGAATAAACCAATGAATGAGTAAATGCATAAGTAAATAAATAGTTGTCAATAGATAATTAGATAAATTAATGAATAGGTAAATAAGTAAATAAATTAATGAATAAGTAAATATATTAATAAATAAGCAACCAAGTAAATAAGTAGCTAAATGAATGAATAAATAAGCAAACAAACAAATGATTAAATGATTAAATAAACGAATGAATAAACAAGCAGACTAATTAACATAAAGTGATTTCTTAGGAAAAATCTGAATCTTTTGTGTAATTTACATGAATTTAAATGGTGATTGGAACTCTTTAAAGCAACTTTCCCCACCCACTACCTTCACTGTGAGTTCAGTCAGTATGATTTTGTTCATTGTACAATGGCAAAAGCCATTAAGGAGTTCTTGTATTACAAGAAAGCTCAGAGGAATCCTCTTCTAGAAAGATTTATTCATTTTGCAATAACCCGTGGGCCCTAGAAAAGGCCACCTTCTCCAGAATATAGGCTCTTTCCCCTAGCCCCAGTGGTCACAGTCATTACTGAGATGAGCCGTTCATGTGGAGGAAGGCACCTCCAGTTACTGAGTGATTGACTACTAGTACATGGAGGGAAAGCCCAAGTAACTTGGGCAAAACTAGCTCTCAGACCATTGGCCCTGCTTCCAACCTGCTGCCACAGTCATTGTCTAAGGAAGCAGACCTGGGGGCTATTTGATCTGGAGGTTCTCTCTGAGAGTACTGCAAACACATAGCCATTAAAGAGACTGTCTTTGTAATCGAAAATCTGAAAGTTCTTGATACCAAACAAAGTTCTTGGTAAAACACCATCAAGTGACTCAACATAAAAAATGGATATGATTTTATAAATGGAAATGACACTAAAGAAGATGCATTGCTACTATCTGTCTTATCTAAGGACCATGAGGCATTTTCATCTGATTGGCTGTTAAAAACCCCTCTACTGGTGGCCTGTTCCTATTAGAAGGTCAACTACTTGAGAGCAAGGACTGTCTTACTTTTCTATTTTTAACCCCAGTCCTTAGCACAATGCTGTGCACTTAATACATTTTTTCACTGACTTATTCATTGAGCAACTGAAATTTGAATGGTCCAGAATTTAAGCTAATATCACAGAACAGAACAAGGAAGGACAGCTTTGGAAATAAGAACTCACAATTTTGGTATTACAGAGTGTTTATTGTTCTACTGCTTCTTCTCTCTCCTATTTTTTCCTTATATTCCCTATACCTTACTCTATAAAAATAAGGTGGATTCTGAGCACCAAATGACAGGAACAGACACCTCTCCTTACATTTATTATTACAGAAAAGCCAAACTAGTACAATTTTTTGAAACTCTTCCAGGACAATTTCTGTTTAAGAGAAGGCTGTGAAGATTGGATTTGGCTCTCCCCAGATTGTAACAATGAAGGTACTTAGCTCTTCCTTGATTGTGAAGATTAAGTTGTAATCCCCTGTCTATTTTTAGATTTTAATCCCCATAAGTGTAAAGCACAGTACTTCAAGTTGAGTATGAAATTCTACCCATTTTGAATTTTAACCACAAAAAGGTGTGAACACCCATTTCATACATTGGGTGGGAGGTCTGTGACCCACATGTGAAAGAGTGGGCAGTCCTGGAGTGGAGCTTCGACTGTGATTGGTAGACATAAAAATTTAGGGGAAGTGACAAAAGAGAAAAAGGTCTTTAAAAGTCTCTGTTAAAATTAAAATTAGTTTCTCTGCCAAAAGTATTGTATTTTTATGAGGTTTATTAAAGATTACAAAATAAAGAAAATATAAAATAAGAAAAGCACGTGTCTAGGAGGGCTGAAAAGCCCATTCAATTTCACTTACTACATCTTGAGAGAGCCTGTGCTTAGAAGTGGAAGCAGGGAGAGGGGCGAAGTAGGCAGAGAGTCAGTTTAAATACAAATTGTGTTCTTGCACTCAGGTGAGGACTCAGGGTGATATTATAGGGAATTCTGGGAACTACCGAGGACTTCTGGGAATTGAAGTCTGAGGTTCAAATCTCCATTTTACATTTCCCCCATTTGATCCTAGTGGGAAGAGTTTCCCCAAAAGGATCATGAAAACATAATCAACTTAAAGATTACAATAATTTAAGGATAAGAGGAAAAAAGAACAAAACCAATAATTGCTAGACGCATTGACAAAAAACCAGTTAGAGGGGAGACCTCTTTGACATGAAAGTATACATACAAATAAATGTTCAATCAACTACACCTAAAGTTCATTCTTGATCTTCTCATGCAGCTTGTGGTCTGGAGGCATCTTCATGGTGTCTTCTCCAAATAGTTCAGTTTCTCGATTAGAGAAGTATCATGTTTCTTAACCTAAAATTCTTCTCAAAAGGAATTTAAACTTTGCAATTTAAAATAATAATATTTTTACATTCCCCCCTTTGAAAAGGTTGATTGAAAAACACAGGATCACTTAGGGGGGATGCATGGCTGAGTTATGAGGTATATGAATCAATTGGCAAGAGAAATTAAAAAGACATCATAAAAAATCCCAATAAAAATAATTTCTGGGCGAAAAATAGACTGCCAAAGTCTTATGAGTAAAAATTCTAAGTAAAGAAAAATAAATCTATAACAAGTCCTTGAATCAAGGCCCAATTAAAATTATATAAGCAAGTAAGCATTTATCCAGTCAATAGCCAGTCTACAGAAAGTTGCCACACTATGAAAGACAGGAAAGGGACTAGATTATAGGAGCCAGGTAAGGAGCCAAGTTTGGGATACTTGTCTGTAAGTATTTTCACAAAGAGTGTGGATACAAAGAAGGCCTATGTCTTAATGTATGTTAAGCATCGCAACCTTGAGTCTTCACACTAGGTTCAAGTCCTTTGTATTGGCTTAGAAGTACATCAACCCTTCCTTGTGGGATTGGTTTCTTTGGCCCTGTGCAATGGCTCTTTTGTATATCTTGTCCTGGAATCAGACGGACTCATTAAGCAAAGTCCCAGTTTTTTTTTTTAACAATTAGTGGCATCATTTTTTTTTAAACCCTTACCTTCCGTCTTGGAGTCAATACTGTGTATTGGCTCCAAGGCAGAAGAGTGGTAAGGGCTAGGCAATGGGGGTCAAGTGACTTGCCCAGGGTCACACAGCTGGGAAGTGTCTGAGGCCAGATTTGAACCTAGGACCTCCCATCTCTAGGCCTGGTTCTCAATCCACTGAGCCACCCAGCTGCCCCCAGTGGCATCATTTTTATAGTCTTAAGCTTTGGGGGCATGCATTGACATTATAGCAAATGTATTTTAAAATTATATTCCTACAAAATCAAAAAGTTAAAGAAAATCTTAAAACTGGTGACATGTGCTTCAAATTTAAAAAGGAGAGAAAAAATAAAAAACAGAGACAAAAAGAACACAGACACTCGGATGTGGAGAGAAGACAGATACTTGAAGAGAGACACTTGGAATAAAGAGATACACCTGGAGTTTGAGGCTGATAAAAGAATTTGCTGATTGAACTGACAACATGATGAGCCTAAAGGCTGCCTTTGAATTCCTATCTGGCTCAGAGGAAGTCAGAGCTCTCTCTCTCTCTCTCTCTCTCTCTCTCTCTCTCTCTCTCTCTCTCTCTCTCTCTCTCTCTCTCTCTCTCTCTCTCTCTCTCTCTCTCTCTCTCTCTCTCTCTCTCTCCCCCTCTCTCCTTTTCTCTCTTCCTTAATATCTTTCCTCTATTGTAAATAAATTACCATAAATTTCATTTTACTTTAGTAATTCATTTTGTGACCGCGAAAATGTGAGTTTCAAGACTTTGAATTGCCAGAACTGCAAAAGATAATTTTTAGTGTCTTAATTTAAATAAAAAATAAGTGGTTGCCATGGGAAAAATTCCCAAATATGAAATACCCAAGTCAACTGGGTTTTATGGAGATTTTAATTAATATGAATGAAGGAATTAAGGGAAGGGAAAGAGACAGAGTAAGTGGAAATAGTAGGAAAAAGGCTAGGGCCTAGGCCATTTAGGCCTTTCTCTTTAAGAGAGAAACTAAGTCAGTCTTTAATCCCTTACCACAAGATTTTGTCCCAAGCAAAACCCCAATTCTTCACTGAAATCCTCAACTCCTGAACTGAGTTTTGAGATCCAGCTCTAACTCCTGACCTCCAATTCAGCTTCCAAGGCTGAATTAACTCCAGAGCCCTCCAGCTCCTTCCTTTTAAAGAAAATGTTCTCTTGTGTCACCTCCCCTAAATTTTTATGTCTACCAATCACAGCAGATACTTTTCCTAGGACTGCCCATTATTAGTTTTCACTCTTTAGTTCTCACCTTCTCTGGGTAGATTATATCTTCTGAGTACTTCACACTTCTTTGCTAAGCTTCCTTTGTAAGTTGCTTGATGTTTTAGTGATTAATTTGACTTTCATAGGTACTTAGCACCCTTTTGTATTAGATCTAAAAATAGACCTAGCTTAAAGTTTTGGCCTCACTATGAGTTAAGTACTTTTTCATTGTTCAGTAAGGAGTTTTGCAACTTTATCTTCCCCTAAAGTATGCCTAAGTATGGGTGGAGTAATTTTAAAGTTCCCAATACATTCCTGATCAAGTACCTCCATTGTTTAAATGGGGAATAACCTTAACCATAACCTTAAGATAATGTTCCAAGGTAGAGTCTGAGAAATTTTAAGATCCACAATTTGGGGGATTTAGAAATTAATCCCTGGAGATCAATTAAATCTTCAGTCCAACCATAAATAAAGGCCTTAGGAAAGAAAATTCCTCCATCTTCTTTTTATCCATTCTCTCTTAACCTCTTTCCAGATAGGACAGAAAAACAGTAACTTTGGCTTCTCTCAAGCCATTCCCCTGAGTCTCTCTCTAGATTTATTCCTCATAATATTCTTCTTGCAATATTTCTTCATAAAATAACGGTTAAGAAAAGTTCTAGCTCTAGGTCAGATTTGAACTCAGAAAGATGAGTCTTCCTGACTTCAGGCCAGGAACACAATCTACTGCACCACCTAACTGCTATATAAATGCTAATTATTATTGTAGTTAAATTGGATATGTGGATTAACTATTCATTTATCCAAGCATTGAGAGCAATGTTAATCAGCACAGAATCAAGCAGAAATTTCTCAGGATGTTCACTAGAGAAGTTTTTCCAGGTTAAAATCAACCCATTAATGACTACTCTTTAGAACTATGCACATATCCTTTGTCCAATCTATCTAATCAATTGTATTATCATCTAACTCACATCTCCCAGATCAGGAGAGACTTTGTCCAATGGTTTGCTAAACTCTAGATAAACCGAATCTTCAGCATTCCTCTCATCAGCTGACCTAATGAGTCATGAAAAAAAGCAACGAGTTTGGTTTGTCGTGACATGATGAAGGTCTGTTGGTTCTGTATGACCATTGCTCCCATTTTACATGGCTTGCTCCTCTTTGCTGGTCAACTTAATAAACTTCTTTCTGAATTATTTTTGCTTAGAAGTTTTTTGTTCTCAGCTCATACTAACCATCTCTTTAATAGTGTCTTCCAAAATTGCAAATGAAGTCAAAGGCATGGGCCTATAGTTGTTTTTTCAGCTATTTTTTCTCTTTTGAAAATCAAGACATTCTTGGGGCGGCTAGGAAGCACAATGGGTAGAACACCAGGCTTGGAGTTGGGGGAACCTGGGTTCAAATATGACCCCAAATGCTTCCTAGCTATGGGATCTTGGGCAAGGCATTTAACTCCAATTGATTGGACTTGCTACCCTTCTGTGTTAGAGTTACTACTAAGACAGAAAGTAAGGGTTTAAAAAAAAATCAAGACATTCTCATCCATTTTTTAAACATCATTAACAGTGATTCAGAAGTGATATCAACCAGTTCTTTTAATACCCCAGAATGCAATTCATCTGAACCTAATGATTTGAAATAAAGTATCAAGACAACCACAAACTAAACGTTTCAGGTCCCTATTTTCCTTCTTCCTTTTGTCTTTTCCAGTCCAAAGGTCATTCTTCTGGGTAGAGAAGCTAAAAGCAACCAAATTTCCTAAATATTAAGTCTCCTTATGGTTTGCCAAGTGCCTAATGCTGCCATTTTTTAATATAAACTTGAACTGAAAATTTCCATTTAGCTTTTTAGAGTAGGACCAATTTTTAAAAAATGGCTTTAGCTGTTTGTCTTTGTTTTTCTGAAATAATCTTTGGGAAAGTAGAATGCCGCCATCTATATTTCCAGATGCTTGCTTTGTTTTTATTCCTGGAACTTTCTTGTGCTAATTTGGCTAACATACCTCTGATATTGACCCTGAATGACCTGATAAAAAGAGCACAGGCAATGAAAACCATTCCAAGGTACCCTGAAGATTTGATAGCATCTAAAACACAGAAGAAATAAGTATGGAAACACAGGCCCTGGGAGCTGCCATTTTCCCCTAACAAAATGTCATTTAGATAGTATCTGTTCATCAGATAATTGCTACTTTTCCTGCGCTACTGCATTGTACAAGGAGTCTCGCTTCCCTGATTCTACTAGTTAATAGGAAACACTGTGTTCTGGGGTCCAACAGGTAGGTTCAGCACGAATGGGTTGTTCAGCTCCATATCTGTTCTCTTCTTTTGAATGTTATACAATTGCTCGTTACAAAGTCAGATTCGAAGAGATTGTTGATTTAGGAACTTTTTCTGCCCCAATCTTGAGCAGAAAGAAGAATATTTTTCTGAGAATGCAGATATCTTACAGATTTTGTTAATCAAATTAAACTGGTTATTTCTTTTTTCTTAACATTCTCTTATATTGTATCTGAAAAAAATAATTATAAGAAGAACTAGAATTTATAGAACACTTTAAGACTTATAATATGGGTATTGAATGTGGGGTTTTTTTGTTAAAGATTATATGAGTACTATGGAAATAGGTACTGAGTGATAATACATGTATAACGCAGTAGAATTGCTTGTTGGCTCTGGGAGGAGAGAGGGAAAAGGGGAAGGAAAGAAAATAAATCATGTAACCATGGAAAAATACTTAAATAAAAACATTTTTAAAGATTTTACGTATTTTGTCTCATTTGATCCTCACAACAATCAGAGGAGGCAGGTGCTATTATGCTCCCTTTTACAGGTAAGGAAACAGAGACTAAGGAAAATTAATTGCTTTGTCCAGGGCCACATAGCTACTGTATGAGGCAGGATTGGAACTCAAATCTTCCTGGATCCAGGATCGATACTCTATCCTCCTGGCAACCTGACTGGCTCTAGTTATGGCAGCATTAATTGTCCACCAAAGGAAACTCTTGTGGCATGGCCGTAGTCAGGTAATTTAAAAGGAATGAAAACATTACAATGCCACCTCCCTATCTGATAACACCCCCAGTCAAGAATTTCAGTGGATTGTTGAATATTCATATCCAACTGAAATATGTAATTCTAGCAATGGATCAAGTTATTTTGAGGAAGAAATAAGAATCAATGTTAATCATCCTCTCCCCCAATGAGAGAGTAGTTGGCCATTTTAGCACAAGGAGAGTGGTTGCAAATAATCCCTTCAGATCTTTAAGTTCCAAGAGGGAATGTGGTTCCATATGCATAGGAATGCGTGCATGTATGTACCTAGAGGGCTTCTATGGACCGGAAATCCGAAAGACATGCCATATGCCTGAGCCAATTGCCAAATGATTCTCCTTTCAGAAAGCCTTTTGTCTCTTCTGTCTATATCATGTATCCATACGTCTATCAGTTTGGGCAGTGAGTAGAGTGCCTAGTCTAGAGTTAGGGAAACTTCTCTTTCTGAGTTCTGGGTTCAAATTTGGCCTCAGACACATCTTAACTAGTTGTGTGACCCTGGGCAAGGCACTTAACTGCTTGCTCCCTAGCTTTTATCATTCTTTTGCCTTGGAACCAATTCTTAATACTTTAAAGATAGGAAGTAAAGCTTTTAAAATAATAATACTAAGTAACAAATATATAAATATTTATATGTAATATAAATATACAAATAAATATAGATATATAAATAAATAAAAACATGACTATATAAAATAAATAATAAAATAATGTAAAATATAAATAAAAGAAAAATAATTTTAAAAGCCCAATATCAGGCAAAATGGTGAAATTTGTCCTTTATCTGTCCTTTATTCCTTCTAGTACCAGATTCCCTTTTCATAGCCCAATGCCCTTAAGACCTCCCTATTGAACTCCCTCCCTAAAGGCTTCATCAGCCCCTTATTCTTCATTAGAAATAAGCTTAAGTCAATGTTTTACCAATCCCCGAGGACATTTCTATTCTGTACTCTATGTATGGGAGCAAAAAAAGATTTTATCAGAGTAATAGAATTAGAAGCATCTCGAAGAAGGCAGAGAAAGTCATCAAAAGCAAAGAAGCAGCTGGAGGAGGCGAAAGGGCTCTGGATGAGAAGCTGGAAGAGAGAATTACAGGTGTGGCTTACCTGGGCTTGGAGCTCCCCTTTGCTTATCTCTAAAATGGCAGGGGGAAGGATTCCTGGGCAAGATCATTCAGTGAGGCTTGTGCCTGAGCCCAGCTCTGCCCCTACACTTCAGAATAACGGCCAGCACGCCGAATAAGCCACATGGGCATCGCGAAGAGGGGAGGAAGAGACCTCATGGAAACAGCAGTAGGAAAACAAAAAGAAGGAAAAAGAAAAATAAAAAGATACCCCAACACAGGGAGAAAACGCTATTATATTAAAGAAAGTGAGCCAAAATCTAAAAAAGGGGACAAAAGTCATGTGATAACAATCGTTGAGATAATAAAACAACCACAAGAAATTCCAAAGTGACTTAGGAGCTTAGTATGATAATGAAAAGAAAATACAAAGCCTCTGAGAGTCAGTGAATAGATCTTAGAATTAGGAAGATTTTAGTTCAAGTCCAGAACTCGGAACAAACTATTTATGTGATATTGGGTAAGTCATCTAACCTCTCTTTTCCAACAAAAGGTCTATCACAGATCCCTGGCATTCAGTGGAGACCTTTTGATAAATGGGTATTAAACCATTACTCAATATTTTCTTTTCCTTCTTTTTTTTAAAAAAATCTTTACCTTCTGTCTTAGAACCAAGACTAAGCATTGCTTCCAAGGCAGAAGAACAACAGTAAGGGCTAGGCAATTGGAGTTAAGTGACTTGTCCAAGGTCACACAGTTAGGAAGTATCTTAATTCAAATTCAAACCCAGGACCTCATTCCTTTAGACTTGGCTCTCTATCCATTGAGCCACCCAGCTGCCCCAAAATATTTTCTAATTTCAATCATTTAAGTCATCTGAATTCATCTAATAATATTATTGTCACCCAGTGGAATTGTGCGTCGGCTATGGGAGGGGTGGGGGTGGGGAAGGAGGAATAGAATATGATTTTTGTAACCAAGGAATAAAGTTTGAAATTGACCAAATTAAAAAAAAATATCATTGTCTGAAGTATATATCTTCATTTACTACAAAAGTTTAGATGCATTATCAAATACTTCTCTAAAGTGCAAATAAACTTTATAGGGGTCTTCTGACCACCTGGGGGTTCTGATGGGAGACCTCAACTCTTACTACTTCTGGAAACAGAACTGGCTTTGCAGGTTCCACACGTCCTGAGTTATTTTGAGCTGCCCTGGGAGGCTCTTCTCTTTTGGCACTGGCTTTGCTGGCAGTGCCCACTCTCCTTTGGCCCGAGGGCCACTCACTGACTTTTGTGCAATGGGGAGGTGGAAGGAATTGCTTATTGTATTCTTTCATACGATTTCTGTTTCAATTTCAGTCCGCTACAACTTCAGGGATTGGTATGTGGCAGCTGGCTGTCTCTGTTCGGGTTTAGCCTTCTCCGTTGGCCAAAGTCAGCATGACCTAAGGCCATATTGGTGCTTTCTAATCCCCGTTTCCTTTCCCAGATGTAACTTAGCCATCTACTTAATAACTGCTCTAGTTTCCCTGAAATGGAAATCAATCTCACTGGACTAGAGTTTGCAGACAATTTTTCTGTCCTTTTTGGGAAATCAGGACAACATCTGCCCTTCTCCAGTGTCATGTGACCTCTTCTTCACAATCTGTCCAATATCACTGCAAGCGTCTCATTAAGAGCCTCTGCCAGTTATTTTGGCTCCTGAGTGTGTAGTTCCTCTAAGCCAAGCGATTTGACTCCATCCAGGGCAACTAGATATTTTCACACTCTCTATTTTCCTTGGCTATCAACTCTCTACTCGCTGCCTTTTGTCTATTGTTTTCCTTAGTAGAGAAAAGAGCCAGAGTAAATCGAAAGCTTTGTCTTCCTCATTATCCATGGTCATCCTTCCATCCACCCTTAGTTTCTTTCCCTTAATCTTGCGCTTTCTCTTAATGTAGCTATTAAAAAATCCCCTTTAAATTATTATCGCACTTAAATTCCCTCACCAGCCTCAGTTCATTCTGAATGATAGGACTTCTGTCATTTTTGTTAAAGGACCACAACATGCTTTTACATTGATCCCTTGTTAACTACCCTTACTTCTGTCATCTCCACATATTTTTTAAACCCTTATCTCCTATCTTGGAATCAATACTGTGTATTGGTTCCAAGGCAGAAGAGAGATAAGGGCTAGGCAATGGAGGTTAAGTGACTTGTCCAGGGTCACACAGCTAGGAAGTATCTGAGGTCAGATTTTAACTCAGGACCACCTCCACGGCCTGGCTCTCAGTCCACTAATCCACCTAGCTGCCTCCTTTACCCATCTTTTATAGACTAAGTTGATTGGTTCCATATCAGTTTCTTTAGACAATTCTCCTTTTTTTTTCCTTCTCATTAAAATTATCTCCTCTTTGTGTCTTCAGATTTTCATTTTTGAGAATTTCCCATCCTTCCTGGACTAATTTTCCCTACAGAATATCAAGCTACATATTCTTCTCGGTCTTCTTAAACCTTTGAAATCTCTTTTCCAGAAATCTAGGCTACATATGTCTGACTTACTGCTCCTTTATTACAAATGTTAGAAAAAGGTTGTTGAGATCCACTGATATTCTCTTCATTTCCATCCTAGTTTTTCCCTGTTAGTGAAAATAAGATCCAATATAGAATTTTCCATTGTTTGTCCATCTACCTTCTGATAGATGAAATCATTATAAATGCAAGTTAAGAAGTTAGTTATGCTCAGCTTTAAATGGAGAAAGAGCATCAGCATATTTGGGGTAACTAAAATCTCCCAAAACTGTCATCCCTATGTGACCAACTTCTGACATGCTTTCTCATTCTTCATCTATTTTACCTTTCTGTACGATTCAAAGACAAAAATCACCTATTTGCCAAGGCAAACACAGGAATTATATGAATACAACTACAAAACACTTTCCACACAATTAAAACTAGATCTAAATAATTGGAAAAACATTAATTGCTCATGGGTAGGACGAGCTAACATAATAAAAATGATCAGCCTACCCAAATTAATTTACTTATTTAGTGCCATACCTATCAAACAACCAAAAAACTTTTTTATTGAATTAGAAAAAATTATAACAAAGTTCATTTGGAGGAACAAAAGATTAAGAATATCAAGGGAACTGTAAGAGAGAAGTTACAAAAGGAGAGAAAAAATCAGATCCAGCAATGCAAAGGAACAGCCCAAGCAGGGGAAGAGCAAGGAAGATTCAAGATTCCAGGAAGGAATAGAGCAGCTGGGAGAATTCAAAACTGCCAGCTTACTTCTGGTCACCTCTCCTGGAATGGACAGTCTGAAAGGAGGACTTCTGAGACGGAGGATCCCTCTGGACACTGACTAACTTCCAGTGAACCCCTAAATCTCTCTGGTTCAAGCTGAAGACAAAAGTAGACTGGGACTTTCTAGAAAGCCATCTACTGAGAAGATCTCTCCCCAAATTGTCCTGAACTTCAACTCATGGCCAGATTAGTTTAGGAGGAAGGACAAAGCCTCAGCAAGCTAGTGTTTGATAAACCCAAAGATCCCAGCTTTGGGGACAAGAATCCACTGTTGAATTGTTCATTGTCTATGGAAGGGGGTCGGGAGGAGGGGAGGGAATCATGTAACCATGGCAAAATATTCTTAATTAATTATTAAAAAAGAAAATAAATAAGTTTTAAAATATTAAAAGATGTTGAAAAAGAAATAGAGCTATCCTATCAAATGATAGCAATGCTATTCAAATTGGAGTAAGCAACATGATTTTAGATTACACAGTAGAAGCTAAATAAATGTTTAATGACTGACCAAAAAAGTATAAAAATCACCTTTTCACTGAAGTGACTATGTAAAATGCTATATTGGCATAAGTTATTATTACTATTATTATTGTTTTCATTTATCTTCACCAAAATGTTTTCCACTCTGCTTCTTTCTTTTAACTCTTAGTTTTTCTCATATGAATATACCTCAGTAATACACAATGCTATCCCACCAACTTTTTACCTCTTTATTTTCTTTTGAATAAAAAATAACCATTTGGAGCTATATTCTGGTCGTGAGTTCCATCTCACCAAGTTTCAGTGACTAGGGATGGGTATCAAATTTTCTTTTTAGGGTAATGGAGGTTAAATATCAGGTCCTTCCCCTCCTCAGTTTACTCTGACTAGAGCACAGTCTATGGAATACTGATCCTGTGTCCTGGTCACTCTAGGGAGACATATGGCTCATCATAGAAAGGTCTTAATGTTTTAGAATGATCCAGCATACCCTAGGTGTTCCGTTGGGTCTCTTGGGACCCATGAAATCAAGAGTGGTTTGGGATACCAAATCAGTTAAAAAGGAGAGAGACATCCTCTTCCTTTTTGTTTAGAATGTGTCACAAGTATATCTTTCCAGGGATTTCCATCTGGGATGGAGAAATAATAATGTCCTTCTTCTACCCAGGCAGCGTGACATTTATAAATACATGGTAGTTAAACCAAGGGCTCAAGTGAAGAAGGCTACTTGTTCTGCTATGTGATCCTTTCTTTCCTGAAGATAGGTAGCCAATGGTGATCCTACAATGGACTTTTCCATTCTTGAATACAGCCTAATGAGGGTCTAAGTTCAACTATCTCTCAGCAATCACTAAGTGACAGCAAGGGGAATTTTTGCATTGGAGGGACTGGACATAAGAAAGAACCCATCACCTGGCTTGGTATGCCAGAAAATATGAACCTTGTCTGGACAGAGAAGAACTGCTATAAGATATGAAATGCTCATTCATCGGTTCCCAAAACTATTTTGTTTTTTGAATTTTAAATCTGTCTTCCAGGAGAGTATAATGGTAGTTCTAAGTAACTTCTACTCATTTAAGATTTTCTTTCAATGTTTGCTTCTAAATCTCTTGTGTTTAGCAATGAGGGAAGGAAAAAAGTAGCTGTCCTCTACCTGACTTACATTGAACATCAAGGACTTTTCTACTCTTCTCTTTTTGGGAAATCCCATGCAGAAGGCAAATCTAAATTTAAAGTCATTCTCCAGGGACTACAAGGTGGGACATAATGATCCAAAGAGTGTAAGAACAATCTGATCTCTCATTCTAGAGGGCCAAGCCTACCTCAGGACAGGACACAGTCCATCCAAATGCATGAGTTCAGAGTTGAGAGGGGTCCTTTAGTGTAAGAAGAAGAGAGAGGGTTTCTTAGCACTGCGTGATTTAGCAGCTGTTATGCATTATTGTTTCACTTGACTTAGAACATCTGACTTCTCTTTCTTGATACTTAAACATTGGGTATTGTTGTTTTTACTACTAGATCTTTTCTTGATTTTGTCTCCTATGAATTTCTGGGCACTTCATCTGTTATTTCTATTTTGTGTAGCTATTTTCTATGGCATCTACTTTTTGGATATACACAGGCACTTTCTAAGTGAATATATACATATGTTTGTATAGGTACACATATACACATATATGTGGGAAAATATGAGGAAGAAAGAAATTGCATAAATATACATTTATGCAATTTCTTTCTCCCTCATATTTCTTTTTCATTTAACACTCTTCTGGTTAGATCTGTAAGACACTGGGAAACCCATTTTTACTAGCCTTTCTTAGGGACATTCCAACCTTTGCCTAAAGTCTGTCATCGTGATATTTTAACCTATGGTCTGGATATCCCAACCCCATTCTCTAACAGCATTTTCTTAATCAGCAGTTCATATCCCAAATCAATTTTCTTTCTTTGTCCCTTTACAACCTTGCCTTCAATGGGCAGCAGGGAGGAAAATAGCACCTGTGCCCCTATAGTCCTCAGTTTCTTCCCCAAGTCTTTGGAATCTTTGGAGATAGATATATACATTTCCTTTGGGCAGTATCATGTAAGTACACATAAGACACTAGAAGTGGATAATAGTCATACTTTTTGATAATTCTTGGTAGGCTTCCAGTTGTATCTTAGATACATTCCCATGAAGACAATAGACTTCCCTGTTATCAACTCAGCCAAATAGCTCTCTCAGTACCATTAAGGAGGGAGTTGCCCACAACGAGTATTCTTTTCTTCTTCCTCTGATCCGTCCTAGATGACCTCTCACTCAATAATTCCTGAAGTTTTATTTTATCATTCTTCAGAATACAAGCAGCTATTTCAGACTCAAAAGTATCCAACTCCCTCCTCTTCAGGAAGAGCTCCAAGTTTATTTTTAGCTCTAAATGGATTCTTTTCCTCCTCTTCCTCCTCCTCTATGTGACGTTCTTCCACTCTCCAACCTCCTCAGAGGTATTGTTTCCCTTCTACCACTACAGATCCTGTTCTTTTCCCTGTGGATACTTAATTGTATTTTTCAATCTGGAGTATGGATTGTCATTGCTTAAAACCTTCTTCTCTAGAGGGCAATTAGCCTAGAGTGGAAGACAGACAGCAGTCATGTGTCTGTGGCAGAAATACAAACACCAAGTTGTCAATGCTAGGTGATTTAAAATTTCTTCTGCTCTCCATAGTAATTGAGATTCTGTCTTTAAAAAATAAAACCCCCAAATAAACTCATTATACCTGTTTATTCCCTGATTCCTAAACACTTTCTTAAAACTTATATAGTTTTACATCCTTTTATTGCATCTTATTAATTTGACACCTATGTCTAGCTTTCTTCTCTTTGTCTCAACAGCAACTTTAGAGTTATTCTCCATATCCTTTTCCATTTCAAATGTTGCTGTCGTTCAGTCATGACCTAATCTTTGTAACCGCATGGATCATAGCATGTTAGGACCTTCTTGTCTCTACTTTCTTCCAAAGTCTGCCCAATTTCATACTCATTCTTTCCATGACACTATCTATACATCTCATTCTCTGCTGTCCCCTTCTGCTTTTGCCTTTAATCTTCCTCAGCATCAGGGTCTTTTTCAATGAGTCCTGTCTTCTTGTTATGTGGCCAAAGTATTTAAGATTCACCTTCAGTATGTGACCTTCCAGTCAATAGTCTGAATTAATTTCTTTAACTAATTTGTGTATTTTTACTAAGTGCTTTACTTGGCAACTTATATTGCCTTTTTGTTGAGTTTATCACTTATTTGCTCATTTTTTCTTATTTACTTTGTCTTTCCAGTTGCCATCTCTTTTGCTTCTCCTTGTGTTTTTCTCTTAAAACCCTTCTTGATTTTCTTGGATCATCTATAATATTGCTTCTTCATAACAAATAACTTCATAATAAATCCAAGCCTCTCCAAATCATTTTCATTATCTCCCGATAGAATATCCCTCTCCTACAACTTTCCCCCAGAAAAGGCAAAAAAAAAGCATCAAACTTAATTTTTTAAAAGAAAGAATAGTAAGTTATATAATAAGATCTGAAGTCAGAAGAGAATAGTTCACAATGAATGATGAAGAAATAAAAAATATTATTAGAAACTACTATATCTTGTCAACAAAAATGAAGACTTGAATGATATTCACAAATGCCTACAAAGATTTAAATTCTCAAATTAATGATAAGAAATGGAGAAACTAAGCAGCTCAAACTCAGAAGAGAAATACTCTATGTAATCTTCTAAAGAAGAAAATTCTTGGTCTAAGCACATTGTCTCTAAGGGAGAAAAAAATATATGTGTATATATACATATATGTGTGTGTTCACATACTTTAAATGCTAAACAGAGAATTTATTTGTGTATATAATTAAACATAATGATATAATAATATATGAAATCCAGGGAGGGTAGTTCACAAGGAATGATTAGGAAGTGTAAAAAATTATTAGAGACTACTATACTTAATTATGCCAACAAAAATAAAGATTTCAATGGTACGCATGGATGTCTGTTGATACACAAATTTTAAATTAAGGATAAGAAATGGAGAAACTAAGAAACCCAAACTCAGGAAAAGAAATGATGTGTCTATATCTATATCTATATCTATATCTATATCTATATCTATATCTATATCTATATCTATATCTATATCTATATCTATATCTATATCTATATCTATATCTATATCTATATCTATATCTATATCTATATCTATATCTATTTAAATAGATATCTTTGCCATGGAAAGATCTTCCCAATCTGGCCTATTCTACCTTTGAGACTAATTGGACATTACTCCCTCTCCCTTCTTCTATTATCCATCCCCATTTGGTTGTCTCTATTCTTTACACACAGCAATGCTCCTGGCCCAGAGCCTTTGTCTGAGTCATCCCTATGCCCAGAATACATTCAACTTCAAGGCAAAGTTCAGTGGGGTCCACCAAATAGCTCAGTGGATTGAGAGCCAGGCCTAGAGATGGGAGGTCCTGGGTTCAAATCTGATCTCTGATACTTCCCAGCTGTGTGACCCTGGGCAAGTCACTTAACCCCCATTGCCTAGCCCCTACTGCCTTACTGCCTTGGAGCCAATACACAGTTTTGATTCTAAGATGGAAGGTAAGAGTTAAAAAAAAAAAGACAACTCAAGTAACTGCCTCTACATGAAGTTTTTCCTAATTCTTCTGATTGCTGATATCTCTTTCTTGTTTGAATTTATTCTTTTGAAATTTATTCCATATAAAAGTACATGTGTACTTGTTATCTTTCCATTAGAATTGAAAGTCCTTGAGTACAGAGGTTGTTCCGTTGTTTGCATTTATATCTGTAACTCAAAAAACATGGCCTACAGGCACTTGATAAATGCTCATTTATTGAAATGAACAAAAATGTTGGCTAATTTAATCAAAAAGAAAAGAAATTCATATTACCAAAATCTAAAAAGAAATAGTAGAAGTACGCAGTACTTCTTCATAGTAGAAGACAAAGCAAAAGGACTTAACAAAAAAGATTTAACACCTATTTTGTCGGAATCTTGAACATTCTAGGCTACAAAGAAGTGACGTCAAACACTTCAAACCATAAGACTACAAACAAATCAAACACAAATAAAGGACAATGGAAAGATTCACTAAGAACATGACAAGTGGCCATAAATTACAAAGAATTACCAAGGAGAAGCAAAGTAAAGAGTATCATAAAATAAATGTATGATGGAGAAGGAAGTGGATTGTTCTTATAGTGAAGGTAAGCAACATTTGCTAGGTAGTTTGTGTGCTCCATCATTATCTTTGCTAAGTCAGGAGAAATCAAGAAAGATTACCAACATTCTGGATGGGCCAATTTATGAGAGGTCACAGAAAAAAGTCAATTGTCAAAAAAGAAAATTGTTAAGGGCCTACTACATGACAAGTGCTATGCTAGAAGCTGAGGAAAAGAAAAAAAATGAAAGAAACAAACAAAAAGAGTGAGAAAGAAAGAAAAAGGAAAAAAGAAAGAAAGAGAGAAAAGAAGGAAAGAGAGAAGGAAAGAAAGGAAGAGAAGAAGAATGGAAAAGGAGAAAGAAAGGGAGGGAGGGAGGAATGAAGGAAGGAAGAGGAAATATAGAAAGAAGTCTCTGCCCTTAAGGAGCTTATGACTTAATGGGGGAAGGAAACTCACAAAAGGAAGCTGAAGCATTGGAGATAGAGAAGGTATTCAGTGAGGATGATGCAGAAGTTCAAAAGCAGTGTAGCTAGGAGGAAATGGGGAGAATGATCCCATGGGAGTTATAAGGGATGGGTGGGCATGGATGGGTTAAAAATTGCTTTGGTTGTATATACATAATGTGAGTTTCATCCAGAATCCTCTTGAATATTCTATTTTATTTAAGAGTTCTAATTATTGACTTTAAAAAAGGAATGATTGGAGAGTATGTTGCTATATATATATATATATATATATATATATATATATATATATATATATATATATATATATGTCTTACCAGAAAGCAAGGTAGAGAATTTAAAGCAGGAGTTTTTAGTCTGGGGTAGTGAACTTTTTTTTAAAAAAATGATCATTGTATTTCTTTTTTTAACTTTTTATTCATTAATTTGTTTGTTCATTACATTAAAATTCTCCAGCATCCTTGTACTCCAAATAGATAATAAGGAAAAATACTTATACAAAAATATTTATAGCCATGTTCCTTGGGGTGTCAAAAAAATTGGAAAATGATGGGGTGTCCATTGATTGGGGAATGGCTGAACAACTTGTGGTCTATGTTGGTGATGGAATACTATTGTGCTCAAAGGAATAATGAACTGGAGGAATTCCATGTGAATTGTAACAACCTCCAGGAAGTGATGCAGAGTGAAAGGAGCAGAACCAGGAGAACATTGTACACAGAGACTGATACATTGTGGCACAATCGAATGTAATGGATGTCTCTACTTGTAGTAATGCTATGATCAAGGACAATCCCGAGTAACTAATGAGAAAGAGAACTACCCACATCTAGAGAAAGAACTGTGGGAGTAGATACACAGAAGAAAAAAATATGATCAATCACATGGTTTGATGGGGATATGATTGGGGTTTTGGCATTTGGCATTGCAAATATGAATAACATGGGAATAAGTTTTGAACAATGACTCGGGTATAACCTAAAGGAATTGTTGTCAGCTCAGGGAGCAGGGAGAGAAGAGGGGTGGGAAAAATCATGAATCTTATATCCATGGAAAAATATTCTTGATAATTAAATAAATTTAAAAGAAAAAAATTTTCCAGCATTCACCCTGCTCTCCCCTCCTTGCACCAGAGAAGGCATCATTTAATCCCCCCAAAGTATTTATAAATTATGTCTTTTATATTTCAGTCTTTTATATTGATCCGTTTTTTTCTCTGAAGGTGGACACTCACAAGTTATTCTTCAGGAATTATTTCTGTAGCTGTACATGATGTTCTCTTGGTTATACTCATTTTGCTTTTCATAGTTTTATGTAGGTCTTTCCATGTTTTTAAAAAATTAACCTGTTTATCATTTCTTATGGAACAATAGCATTCCATCACACATATACCACAATTTGTCCAGCCATTCCCCAATTGATAGACATCTCCTCAATTTCCAGTTACTATGAAGAGAGCTGTTAGAAATATTTAGAACATAGAGGGAGGTTCTTTTCTTTTTTCCCTGATCACCTTGGGAAATAGATCCAATGGCGGTATTGATGGGTCTAAGGTTATGCATAGTTTAAAAACTCTCTGGGAATAATTCCAGACTGCAATAATTATATGTCAATAGAATTGCTTTTCTCTGTAGTTCTATGCATATGATTTCATGCTGAGAAAGTGTCCATCAACGTCACCAGATTGCCAAAGGGGACCATAATAATAATAATTTAAAAAAAGACCACGAACCTCTGATGTAAAGGAAGGGCTCTATTCCTCAAACTGAAGAGAGAAAAAAAGGAGCCCTAAATCCATATGTGATTGTGGTGCGAGAAGGGAGCTTCCAGAAAGTGATTCAGAGGACCACAGAGAGCCAGCCGGTCCTTCGAAATTGGCTTCATAAAAAGGAGTTAATTTAATCATGCCCTGGAACTCAGAGAGAGGCCCAGCTCATAAGAGAACTGTGTATTTTATTATATCCATCGGGGACTGGCTTCCCCTCTGCCAGTTCCTTGACCACCTCATTCCCTCATAATTACATTGCATTATCTCACCGGTGTCTGTTGGATGGATGGAGAAGCATTTCTTACTAAGGACCAGGTTTGCTGGCCTGAGCACTAGGGAAAAGTAAAAAGAAAAAATGTCTTTGCCTTCAAGAAGCTTATACTATGATGGGAGAGACAGCATAAATACATATATATGGCATATAATATACTATATATTCTTCAGTATTTATCAGTATATTTCTATATTATTTAATATCAACATATTCTAGCTTTATAAACATATATACGTGTACTTCTATATATGTGTATGTGCTCGTGTACCTGGAAAGTTCACAAAGAAGAGAAGGAAGGTAACTTTAGAAGAGAAGGCTCCCGTAGCTGGGAAACTGGCTAAAGCTCCTAGGAAGGAGGCTTTTGAGTCAAGTCCTGACTTGACGGGGCTGCCAAGGGCTGGCGGCGAGAAGGGAGAGAAGAAGGCATCATTTGGAGAGTTTGTGCGGCAGCACTGAGACTGGAGACGAAGGGTCTTGTGGGAGGACCAGCAAGGGGGCCAATGTCCCTCTAGCTGAGGCGCTTCAGAAAAGGAATCAGCAGCACTGTTACAAGCTGTGTATTCCCCTTTAGTCAAATCACTTCATCTCTCTAACTCCCAATCTCCTCACCTATTAAATAGGGATGCTGAAGCAGGTGATCTCCAAGGGCTCTTGCAGTCCTAACATTCTATAATAGATCCCATTTAGCGCTTGCTTTAAAGCAGCAGTCTGGCATAGGACCTACAGTGTTAAACATGGAGTTTGAAAGACCTGAATTCAAATGCTGCCTCAGCTTTTCCATTCTGTGTGACCTTGGACAACTCCTACGAGTCTCATCAAGTTTTTCCATTGTAAAATATACAAAGCAAGCTCTGTGCAGGATAAATAGGAAATAACAAATAGAAGGAAAAACCTAGAACTAAGAGGGGTTAGGGAAGCCCCGAATGAATGAATAGTTTAACCCTAACTTTCTGCTTTGTAACAAGTCTAAGACAGAAGGGCAAGGGCTAGCCCAGGGGGATTAAGTGACTTGCCTGGAGTCACACAGCTAGGAAGTATCTGAGTGAAGTTCCAGACTAGGCACTGTATCTACTGAGTCACCTTGCTATTTCTTGAATGAATGAATTAGCCAAGGAATGAGGTAGGTGATGGGGATTCAAAGAATGAAGTTGGCTGTCCGCCATATTGCTTGAGTGTTCTTCCTGCTCCTGTTTCCCTGGCTTCCTTCAACCCCCAGCTAAAATCCATGACTACAAGAGGCTTTTCCTCAGTCTCCCTTACTGTCACTGCCTTCCTCTGAGATTACCTCCAATTTAGCTTGATTGGACATAATGTTTGCATAGTGTCTTCCCTACTAGACATTAGAGCGTGAGACTTTTTTGTTGTATACCCAGTTGCCCAGCACATGGTGGGCACTTCAATTCTTTTTTTTTAAATAATATTTTATTTGATCATTTCAAGCATTATTCATTAAAGACAAAGATCATTTTCTTTTCCTCCCCCCACCCCCCATAGCCGACGCGTGAGTCCACTGGGTATCACATGTGTTCTTGATTCGAACCCATTGCCATATTGTTAATATTTGCATTAGAGTGTTCGTTTAGAGTCTCTCCTCTGTCATGTCCCCTCAACCGCTATAGTCAGGCAGTGGGCACTTCAATTCTTGTTGACTTAAAACAGAGAATTTGTAAAACTCATAATGCTTCCCCCAACTAGCCATTTAAATTATTCATTAAACTGCCTCCAACTCCACACAGAACAACTATTATTGTCATGGAGCTATTCTCTGGGACCCATTATCAAGAGATGCCAAGTGCCTTTTCTCTTCTGTCCCTGGGCCGCCCCCTAATGGACATGCTCAGAAGCAGAGGAATGTTGGAAAGCAGGAAGGGACAAGCCAGTTCTAGGCAAAGGATGACGTCATGATAATGGCCACTCTTGCTTATGTAGAGCTTTTAAAGGCAAAAAGTCCTTTCTCCATAACAACTCTGTGAGGAAGAGAGTCTGAGTGGTATCCACCTCTCACCCCAATCTTACACGTGAGTAAACTGAGGTTCAAGGTAAGGTCAGCATCTGGTGTAGGCATGTCCAGTTTGGACAATATGGAAGGTTGTGTCTCCTACCACATGGGTAGGGGTAGCCTCCTTGATTGGCTGCCTGTACCCTTGAAATTGGCCAGAGTGCACCCATTCCTCTTTTTCTCCTGTACTCTTTTTTTATAATACCCCCAGAGGCCATGAACTGAACTGGTAAGAGGGGAGGGACTTTACTTTTCCCTCCTCTGCTTCCTCTTTTACCCTGGCTCAAGAAAAGGATGCTTTTGTTTGTTTGGTTCTGCTCTGTGTCATTTGGCCTCAGTTTTAGGTGCCAGAGGTAATACCCACCGGACCAGACCCAGGAGTTTGAGCCAGGGTGATCCTGGAGTCAGGATTATAGGTAGGGGGGTCCAGCCAGGTGGTCCAGCATGGAAGCCCTGAGAGACTCACAGGAGAAAGCAATTTGAGTCCCAAGAGAGGGGATTTGAGTTCTAATTCTAAAGGAAGCAGTTAAGCTATGAGCCTCATCTCCTTCCCCTCCCCAGAGAATGAGGTTCTTCCCCCCCCCCAAGACACGCTTTTAGGGGAGTAAGTTTTTGTATATTTGTGCTTATACCTTCAGAAGTAAATATTTCTGTATAAGAGCTAATCTGTTTAGCTAAATGGTAGTGGGGTACAGAGGATCTATACTCCATTATACCTGGGGGAACACCATCAATGGGTCTGGAGTTATTTCCAGACCCAAACCCTGCCAAACCCGCTTTGGATCATAGAGAAGAGAGGAATGAAATATAACCTACTTGGCCTTCAAACAGTGGGGACCAGGACTGTGTATGGTATGTAAAAAGCTGCATCATTGATATTTTTATTCCAAAGCCCTACATTCAAATCCTAGCTCAGCTACTTACTAAATGCTTGAGTGGGACCAAGTTATTTATACTCTGTGTACCTCAGTTTCTTCATTTTTAAAATGTGGGGGTTGGATCTCTGTCTCCACAAATGAGATTCCCTTCCCAGGATAAACTCATCACTTCTTTTTTTTTCTTCTTTTTGTTTATAATATTTTATTTGATCATTTCCATGCATTATTCATTAAAGACAAAGATCATTTTCTTTTCCTCCCCCTCACCCCCATAGCCGACGCGTGAGTCCACTGGGTATCACATGTGTTCTTGATTCGAACCCATTGCCATGTTGTTAATATTTGCATTAGAATGTTTGTTTAGAGTCTCTTCTCTGTCATGTCCCCTCAGCCGCTGTATTCAGGCAGTTGCTTTTCCTCAGTGTTTCTACTCCCACAGTTTGTCCTCTGCTTGTGGATAGTGTTTTTTCTCCTAGATCCCTGCAGATTGTTCAGGGACATTACACCGCCACTAATGGAGAAGTCCATTACGTTCGATTATACCACAGTGTATTAGTCTCTGTGTACAATGTTCTCCTGGTTCTGCTCCTCTCGCTCTGCATCACTTCCTGGAGGTCATTCCAGTCTCCATGGAATTCCTCCACTTTATTATTCCTTTTTGCACAATAGTATTCCATCACCAACATATACCACAGTTTGTTCAGCCATTCCCCAACTGATGGGCATCCCCTCGTTTTCCAATTTTTTGCCACCACAAACAGTGCAGCTATGAATATTCTTGTACAAGTCTTTTTCTTCATTATCTCTTTGGGGTACAGACCCAGCAGTGCTATGGCTGGATCAAAGGGTAGACATTCTTTTATCGTCCTTTGGGCATAGTTACAAATTGCCCTCCAGAATGGTTGGATCAGTTCACAACTCCACCAGCAATGAATTAATGTCCCTACTTTGCCACATCCCCTCCAGCATTCATTACTTTCCTTTGCTATCATGTTAGCCAATCTGCTAGGTGTGAGGTGATACCTCAGAGTTGTTTTGATTTGCATCTCTCTGATTATAAGAGATTTAGAACACTTCTTCATGTGCTTATTAATAGTTTTGATTTCCTTATCTGAGAACTGCCTATCCATGTCCCTTGCCCATTTGTCAATTGGAGAATGGCTTGATTTTTGGTACAATTGATTTAGCCCTTTATAAATTTGAGTAATTAAACCTTTGTCAGAGGTTTCTATGAAGATTTTCCCCCAATTTGTTGTTTCTCTTCTGATTTTAGTTACATTGGTTTTGTTTGTACAAAAGCTTTTTAATTTGATGTAGTCAAAATTATTTATTTTACATTTTGTGATTCTTTCTATGTCTTGCTTGGTTTTAAAGTCTTTCCCCTCCCAAAGGTCTGCCATGTATACTATTCTGTGTTTACCCAATTTACTTATGGTTTCCTTCTTTATGTTTAAGTCATTCACGCATTTTGAATTTATCTTGGTGTAGGGTGTGAGGTGTTGATCTAATCCTAATCTCTCCCATACTGTCTTCCAATTTTCCCAGCAGTTTTTATCAAATAGTGGATTTTTGTCCCAAAAACTGGGATCTTTGGGTTTATCATATACTGTCTTGCTGAGGTCGTTTGCCCCCAGTCTATTCCACTGATCCTCCTTTCTGTCTCTTAGCCAGTACCAAATTGTTTTGATGACAGCTGCTTTGTAATAAAGTTTAAGGTCTGGGACTGCAAGGCCCCCATCATTTGTGTTTTTTTTTTCATTATTTCCCTGGATATCCTTGATCTTTTGTTATTCCAAATGAACTTTGTTATGGTTTTTTCTAAATCAGTAAAGAAATTTTTTGGGAGTTCAATGGGTATGGCACTAAATAGATAAATAAGTTTGGGTAGGATGGTCATTTTTATTATATTGGCTCATCCTATCCATGAGCAGTTAATGTTTTTCCAATTGCTCAAGTCTAGTTTTAGTTGTGTGGAGAGTGTTTTATAGTTGTGTTCATATATGTGACAAGGAAATCACTTTAAAAGACTGATATATATTAATTTAAGGTAGCCAAGGAATTCAGCTATGTAATTCCTAAATGAAAACTCAAGTCAGCAGTCAACCTTTTATGGAGTTTAATTACAAACAGGAGGAAGAAAGGTATTAGAGATAGAGAGAGAGAGGGAGAGAGAAAGGGGAGAGAAGGAAATAGGGCTTAAATACCCCTTCTGTTTAGGCTGGGCCAAAAGGCCCAAGCCCTTAGATAGCTGAGGCAAAGGAAAGAGATCAGTCCCTATCACTCACGTGACCAAAATGGAGAAACAGTTTCAGGGGCTTCCACCTCCAGCTTCCTTCCAAGCAAACTTCTCAGAGCACCACCTCTCAGAGAGAAAACCTCTCCAACCCACACAACCCCCTGTCCTCAGACCTCCTATGTTTAAGGAAAACATTCAAGTTCCCTCCCCTCAGTTTTCACATCTACCAATCACTGTCCATGTCTTCCCTGTGCCAATGGTGGCTCTAGCTTAACCCAGGACCGCCCAGAGGTCTGTGGCTTTGCACATGTCTGTTGAAGGTCATATTCTCAAATAATTAAATCTTGATCCTTTGCTGCAGCCCTTCCTAAATCCTGTTACCCTGAGTAGGATGGAGATTGGAATAATTAAATTTTGATCTATGCTGCAGCCTTTCCATTGTCAGCAAAAGGTTTCTGTCCTAAAGTAATCTTAAGAAGGGAGGAGGAGGAACCTCCCTTGCCAATGGGGTTCACATTCCAATAGAGTTCCCACTATCAGTATGAAATTTATCAAGTATGAAATTTACCAATGGTGAAAATTCCAACATTTATAAGTCTAAGAAATTTTAAGGTTTACATATAGTTCCTGTGTTTGTCTTGGGAGATAGATTCCTAGGTATTTTATTTTGTCTAAGGTGATTTTGAATGGGATTTCTCTTTCTAGTTTTTGCTGCTGAGTTGTGTTGGAGATATATAGAAATGCTGATGACTTATGTGGGTTTATTTTGTATCCTGCAAATTTGCTAAAGTTGTTGATTATTTCAATTAGCTTTTTGGTTGAATCTCTAGGATTCTTTAAGTAGACCATCATGTCATCTGCAAAGAGTGATAACTTGGTCTCCTCCTTGCCTATTTTGATGCCCTCAATTTCTTTTTCTTCTCTAATTGCTACTGCCAGTGTTCTTAGTACAATGTCAAATAGTAGAGATGATAATGGGCATCCTTGTTTCACTCCTGATCTTATTGGGAATGCATCTAGTTTATTCCCATTGCAGATGATATTGGCTGATGGTTTTAGATATATACTGTTTATTATTTTTAGGAACGACCCTTCTATTCCTATGCTTTCTAATGTTTTTAATAGGAATGGGTGTTGTATTTTATCAAAGGCTTTTTCTGCGTCTATTGAGATAATCATGTGATTCTTGTTGGTTTGTTTGTTGATGTGGTCAATTATGTGGATGGTTTTCCTAATATTGAACCAGCCCTGCATCCCTGGTATAAATCCTACTTGATCATGGTGGATGACCCTTCTGATCACTTGCTGGAGTCTTTTTGCTAGTATCCTATTTAAGATTTTTGCATCTATATTCATTAGGGAGATTGGTCTATAATTTTCTTTCTCTGTTTTTGGCCTGCCAGGCTTTGGAATCAGTACCATGTTTGTGTCATAAGTGGAGTTTGGTAGAACTCCCTCTTTGCTTATTATGTCAAATAGTTTGTATAGTATTAGGATTAACTATTCTCTGAATGTTTGATAGAATTCACTGGTGAATCCATCAGGCCCTGGGGATTTTTTCTTAGGAAGTTCTTTGATGGCTTGTTGGATTTCATTTTCTGATATGGGATTATTTAAGAATTCTATTTCTTCTTCTGTTAGTCTAGGCAGTTTGTATTTTTGTATATATTCATCCATATCACCTAAATTTGTGTATTTATTGCCATGTAATTAGGCAAAGTAATTTTTAATGATTGCCTTAATTTCCTCTTCATCAGAGGTGATGTCCCCCTTTTCATCTTTGATGCTGTTAATTTGCTTTTCTTCCTTCCTTTTTTTAATTAGATTGACCAGTACTTTGTCTATTTTGTTTGTTTTTTCAAAGTACCAGCTTCTTGTCTTATTTATTAAATCAATAGTTCTATCACTTTCAATTTTATTAATTTCTCCCTTAATTTTTAGGATTTCTAGTTTGGTTTTCTGCTGGGGGGTTTTAATTTGATCGCTTTCGAGTTTTTTTATTTGCATTTCCAATTGATTGATCTCTACTCTCCCTAATTTGTTAATATATGCACTCAGGGATATGAATTTACCTCTGATTACTGCTTTGGCTGCATCCCAAAAGGTTTGAAAGGATGTCTCTCCGTTGTCATTTTCCTCGATGAAATTATTAATTGTTTCTATGATTTCTTCTCTAACTAAACAATTTTGGAGTATCATATTGTTTAATTTCCAATTAGTTTTTAATTTGGTTTTCCATGTACCATTACTGATCATTATTTTTATTGCCTTGTGATCTGAAAAGGCTGCATTTATTATTTCTGCTTATCTGCATTTTGTGTCATGTTTCTGTGACCTAATTTTGGTCAATATTTGTGAATGTTCCATGTGGTGCTGAGAAGAAGATGTATTCCTTTTTATCCCTATTTATTTTTCTCCATATGTCTATTAATTCTAATTTTTCTAAGATTTCGTTCACTTCTTTTACCTCTTTCTTATTTATTTTTTTATTTGATTTATCTAAATTTGATAGTGGTTGGTTCAAGTCTCCCACTAATATGGTTTTACTGTCTATTTCTTCCTTCAATTCTCCTAGTTTCTCCATTAGAAATTTGGGTGCTATATTATTTGGTGCATACATGTTGATTAGTGATATTTCCTCATTATCTAAAGTCCCTTTTAACAAAATATTATTACCTTCCCTATCCCTTTTGATCAGGTCTATTTTTGCTTTGGCTTTATCAGATATCATGATTGCCACTCCTGCCTTCTTTCTGTCAGTTGAGGCCCAGAAGGTCTTACTCCATCCTTTAATTCTGACCTTGTGGGTGTCTACCCGACTCATGTGTGTTTCTTGAAGACAACATATGATAGGGTTTGGGATTCTAATCCATTCTGCTATTCATCTATGTCTTATGGGCAAGTTCATCCCATTCACGTTCAAAGTTATGACTGTCACTTGTGGACTCCCTGGCATTTTGATATCCTTCCCTAATTCTAACCTTTCTTCTTCAGCTCTACCTTTTAGTCCAGTGATTTACTTTAAATCAGTCCCCTTTGTCCCCTCCCTTGATATGTTTCCCTTTCTAGTCCCTCAATTTTTGTTCCCTCCCCCTTTCCTCCCTCTTCTTCCCTCTCTTTTTTGTGTTCCCTTCCTCCTACCCTCCTTGGTTTTCCCTTCTCCCTTCCCTTGTTGGGTAAGATAGAATTCACGATCCCAATGGATCTGGATGTTCTTCCCTCTCAGAGTTGATTTCCCTGAGAGTAAGGTTTAAGTAAAAACTCTCTTCCTCTCCTTCTTATAGGAGTTTTCTTCCCCTCCCCTTCCCATGTGAATCTTTGTGTGAGAAAGATTATTCTATTTGGTCTTTCTTTTCCCCCTATTTACACATTACATTTTCCCCACATGTTAATATACATAGATTGATATAAATGTAGTCCTTATAGAAGAGAGTTTGAGTAAAAGAAAAAGATAATATTTTTCTCCTTTTCCCTTTCAATCATATTTACCTTTTCAGGTATTTCATGCTCTTTGTTTTTCGATATCGAACTTTCCACAGAGCTCTGGTCTTTTCTTTGCAAAAACTTGGAAATCTTCTATTTTGTTGAATGCTCATACTTTCCCTTGGAAGTATATAGTCAGTTTTGCTGGATAGCTGATTCTTGGTTGAAGGCCCAGCTCTCTTGCTGTTCTGAAAATCATGTTCCATGCCTTACAGTCATTCAGAGTGGAACTTGCAAGGTCTTGTGTGACCTTGATTGGCATTCCTTTATATCTAAATTGTCTTTTTCTGGCTTCTTGTAAGATTTTTTCTTTTGCTTGAAAGCTTTGGAATTTGGCAATTACATTCCTGGGAGTTGTCTTTTGGGGATTTAGTGTAGAGGGTGTTCTGTGAACTCTTTCAATGCCTGTATTGCCCTCTTGTTCTAGGATCTCTGGGCAATTTTCTTTGATTATATCTTGTATTACGATGTCGAGTTTGCTGTTTAGTTCTGGCTTTTCTGGTAGTCCAATTATTCTTAAATTATCTCTTCTCCCTCTATTTTCCAAGTCTGTTACCTTGACAGTGAGATATTTTATGTTCTCTTCTAATTTCTTGGTCTTTTGGCTTTGCTTTATTAGTTCTTGCTCATTGTCTTCGAGTTGCCTAATTCTGACTTTTAAAGCCTGGTTTTCCTTTTCACTTTGGTCAAACTGGTTTTGTAGATGCGTGAATTTCTTTTGCATTATTTCCCACTTTTCCTCCCAGAAGGCTTCCATCTTTTTTATCCTTTCTGAATCAAATTCTTCATGGGTTTGTGGAGAGTTTCCATTTCCTTTGGAAGGTTTTGGAGCATTTGCTTGTGTTTCCTCTTCTATCTCCTCTGTATTTTGTATTTTTGCTCCATAAAATGTGTCCAAAGTCCCTCCCTTCTTCATGTTTTTCTTGGAATTTGGGGGCTTTTGTGCTTCTGTGGAGTTTGCCATTTCTATCTGAGTGGGGAGGACTAGATTTTCTTATATCTGTCTGGTGTTCAGAGGTTTTAGCCCCAGGTAGATTGTCTGTTCTATGCAGTTGTTGTTCTGTCTTCCTGGGGAAGCCAGGAATTGCTGGTGTTTCCGTGTTACTGCCCTCCTCAGTTCCCTCCCAATGCTTCTCCGCTTCTCCGTTGCCTTACTTCCATGCTCTGAGCCTGGCTTGGCCCTTTCCACGGGGTGTTTGTTTCTGTGCCTTAGCCAGCCAGAAGAGCCAGCACTCTGAGGGGGGAGGGGCCAAGGCTTCCCAGAGCTCAGAGGGCTCCTGATAGGATTAGCTTTCCCTGGGTTGAACTGAGTATGCCCTGAGGCAGGGACCTTCCATGAGACTCGGATGGAAGGATCCAGCCAGGGGGTTACAAGCTCCCCCTGTCTCTCTCTGTTTCCCTGCTGTCTGTGTTGGGTGCCCCCTCGTCTGAGTCAGGTTGTTTTCAGGAAGCGGCCTTCAGAATTGCTAGCCCTGAGGCTCTGAGGTTCCCTCTGCTGCCTTGGACTCGGTGCTCTGGGTTGGGGGAGATGGGTCCTGGGACCTTCCTTCTGCCTATCCCTTAGGTCCAAGTGATCTCGGGTTCTGGCTTTTTTTTGGGGGGGGGCGTACCTTTTGATCCAGGTCCAGGAGGAGGATTCCTGGGGTCTATGCTGTTGTTCGTTTTGAATTTCGGTGCCCTAGGAGCATACAGTTTGAGTTCAGTAGGGAAGGGTTTCTGGAGATCTGAACTTTAGCTTTCTCTAAGCCGCCATCTTGACCGGAAGTCCTAAACTCATCACTTCTAATCTCATCATCACAGAGCTAACTCAAGACTGGATACCAGAATCCTCCCCAAAGTTTTCATTTATAGAGGGGAAGAAATTGGATTTCCAACTCACTACACCTTATATCTGCAACTCTCCCTGGTTTCATCTCTATGGAATGAGACACTGAATCCTCCCATAATGATCCCTAACTTTCTAGTCTCCTTTCATGTATTGTCTCCCCCTTCTTCATCCCCCCATTAGACTGCAAGCTTCTTGAGGGCAAGAACCATGCTTCTCATTTGTATCCCCAGCACTTAGGACAGTGCTTGATACATAATGCATACTTTATAAATGTTTGGGTAGCTAGGTGACTCAATAGAATGCTGAGCCTGGAGTCAGGAATACTAGAGTTCAAATCCATCCTCAGATATTTACTAGCTGTTTGACCCTGGGCAAGTGACTTAACCTCTGCCTCACCTTCCTCATCTGTAAAATGGTCTAGAGAAGAAAATGGCAAACCATTCCAGGATCTTTGCCAAGAAAACTTCAAAAAGAATCACGAAGTTGGATGTGACTGAAAATGACAAAACAACAATAAATGTTCATTGAATTGAATTAAATTTAAAATAGCTAGCAAATGTCATAAAAAGGATTTAAATCAAGGTCTCCTATTTTCAGATAATACTGCCTCAAAATATTCATCTTTGGCTCTTTACCATTCTGTACTCATCTCCTGCTGCTATATTTGTTCCACTCAATCTCTTCCTCTCAATTACCCATCCATTTTGCTCAGCTATCCTAGGCAGGCTGGGATCCTACATTGTGATGCCTCATCGCTGCCTAATTTTCTGGCAATGTCTGGATCTCAACATGCTTCTCATCAAAATTTGCCTATCTAATTTCTCTTTCTATATCACTTTGTTTCCCTATCTAACATACTCTTAGTTGACGTATTGCCAAGTGGATAGTCATGATGCCATGGAGATATGGGCAGGCTGAGCACCCTAGAATTAGCAGTCAGGGTCATTTTAACCCAAGTATGGTCCTTAGGTTGGTGATCTGTCTCTCTGGTGTCTGAGCCTGAACAATGGCACTTCCTGGGATACTTTTCACAATTATAGTTAGGGAGAGAATGTTGAACATCATAAAAGACAAAATGTACAATTTTGCTTATATTAAACAAATGCTTCTGCACAAACAAAATCAATGCAATTATAATGAAAAAAGAAATCATTAACTGGGGGAAATCGTGTCAGAAAATTTCTCAGATAAGGGTCTGAATGCTAAAATGTTTAGGAAACTGATACAAATACATAAGAACAATAGACATTCCTCAAAGGGTGAAGGATGGAACAACCAGTTTTCAAAATAAATGAAACTGATAGCTAAGAGGTGGAAACAAAGTAGATGCCCATTAATTTGGGAATGGCTAAACAAACTTTGGCATTTGAAGGTAATTAATATTGCTGTGCTGTAATAAATGGTGAATTAATACAAAGAAACTGAAATGAGGTGAGGTAAGTCAAGAAAATAATATATATAATATTTACAACAATGTAAAATGGAAAGAACTCTCTCCTGCCACAAAATCAAAAGGAAATACTGCAAAATTATAAAGAACAGACATTGCTTGAAAGAATAGATCTGGGAAGACATTCATACCTCACCCTTTGCAGAAGTAGAAGGATCACCAAAAATTACACATTGCACATATTTTCAGACTTTATTGGTTAGTTGTGCTAATTCTATCCTTTTATTTTTTCCAATCTGAAAAAAATAGCATTTGTTATATACTGCAGATGGATCTTTGGGAGGGGAAAAAGGAAGGAAAAACCAGGAGAAACTATGGTGATATTAGAAAAAAGCAGAAGACATTAATAATTTTTAAAATAAATTAAAATTATCAACTTGCTTAAGAGAAATGCCCTAAATTCACTAATATAAAAGGAATTCAATTTTTAAAACTCTGAGATTCTGCCTTATACTCATCAGACTAGTAAAAATGGCAAAAAAGGAAAACCATCATTTTCAGAAGGGATGGAGGAAGACAAATACATTAGTACATTATTGATGAAATATTATGATGTAATATTATAAAATGGCCCAACCATTTTAAAAAACATTTGAAGTTATATCCAAAAAGTCATTGAACTGTAACATACTTTTACCATGGATTCCATTACTATAAATTCCAAAGAGATCATAAAGAAAGGAAAAAGACTTATATGTAGAACAATGTTCATAACAGCTGTTCTTCATAATTCCATATGAAGAAGAAGCTGCAGTCATAGAGAGGAGGAGCAGATGTCAAATGATATCTGCCAAACTGGGGAGAAATTATAAATATATATAAAAAACTTTTTGATTAAATAAAATTAGATTTTGCCCAAACAATAACAATGTGATAAAAACCTAAAGGGAAATATGGTTAGTTGAGAAGAAATTCTTATAATGACTTTCTCTGATGAAGTTCTCATATCAAAGATATTTAAGGAACTAGTTAAAATTTGTAAGAACAAGAACCATATGAATAAATTTTCAAAGGAAGAACTCCAAAGCAAAAAGCATAGGAACACATGTACTAAATCATTAATAATTAGAGAAATGAACATTAAAGCAACTGTCAGATATAATCATCGTTATTCCCTCACACACATCAGATTGTCAGAAATGACCAAAAAAGGGAAATGACATTTGTTGTTAGGCTATAGTCTCTAGCACTGACTCTCTATCCTGAGTCATCTAGCTGCCCTGATCTGGAGTTTTAAGGATTCTCATAGGGCAGGAAGGGATCCCACCAAGTCTGACTCCCTCATTTTATGGATATAGAAACTGAGGTTCAGTGAGAAGTGATAGTTTATCACCGAGGTACTTAGATACATCTTCCCTCTATCAACCTTGCTGTAGTCAGAGCTTTTCTTCCTTTAGTTCAATGGAGACAATAATTAAAATTTTAAAATAAATTATTAGAATAGTATGCTACTAATCAACTCAGAAAAAAAGGAAAAGAAAAGAGTTAAGGATAGAGCAAACCACTGAATCAATAAGTTACAGAGAATGGGAATTTTAAGATTTCAGTCTAGACAGAAATTACCTGGCACAACTTCTAAAGGGTCAGCCATTCCTGACTCCTTGACTAGAGTTTGTCACATCTTTTCTCTAGCTACCCTACCCCAATTTTCCATCAGGGTCAGCTGGATTACCTTATACACCCATTAGACTTATGCCAGCATCCCCCAAGGTGAGCAAAAGGGACTGGCAAGCAGGTACCAAGCCATTTGTTTAAATGTTGGCCATGCTCCTACCTTCTCGACCCACCTTTCTACCATGCCTCTGGAGTCCTGGCCTCTGGTCCTAACCCAGCTCAGTGACGAGGGATGAAGGAATCTCTCCAGGGAGTAACTGACCACAGCGGGCACAGCTTCCCTGGCCACCACTGACCCTTCCTTGGGCCCTCGTCCCATTCCATATCAATTGCTGACTTGTCTTTTCTGTCAGCTGCAGCCCTCCTGTAGACGCAGCTGAGGGCTAAAGTTCATTTGGAGACTATTATTCTGGGGTTACGCAGTGGGAAAAGAACACGTTTTCAAAAATATTTTTATTTCATTTGATGGTTGTTATCTTTTCCACCTAAAATTCCTCATTTGTCAGTTGATATGGGTTAGACTTTCACTCAGTGCACAATCTGTATAATTCCCATATTGATTTGACCTAATTTTTCTTTCACAACTTCACAAGCTTTTACAATAGAATAAAAATCAAGCTCTGGCAATGGCACGTTTTTAGAAGCTTAGAAAGTAAAATGTCTAACGCAGCTTATAAATCTATTCTTTTAAACCACGTTTATCAGCAAACCCCCACAATCCAGGCCAGTCTAATGTCCATTCCGGTGAGTGTTCCCTCCAGTGGTGTATGTAGCTCATAGCACAGATCGTAGATCATCGTCCAACTCTGCTCTGCCATTCTGGGGGCAGCTCTTGTTCTCCCATTTACTCTTTGGAGGGCACGTACTCTTCAGAGGGCTTCGGTTCTCCTTCTCACTTTGTTCCTTTTACCCTTCTTTTTTAACCGTGCTACAGAGGACAGCAATGTTCAATAGCTTTTCCTTGCTCTTGACCACCTTTACCAAGTATCTCTGAGGTTTTCCTTGGAGACATGAATGAAGGAATGAGAGAAACAGAATTTTGTGGAACGTTTGTCAACGTGTACTTTAGTGCTCGTGGTAGGCAGTCACAAAAAACACATTTGCAAAAAATATCGAAAACAACTGAAACTTTTGCACCAATATCTTTTAAGGAGGATTAACATGGGGAAACGTACCACTGCTAATTGGTAGCTAGGTGGTAGAGTGGAGAAAGTGCTGGAGCTGGAGTCAGAAAGACTCGTCTTCCTGAAGTCAAATCTGACTTCAGATACTTGCTAGTTGTTTGACCCTGAACAAGTCACTTCACTTGTTTGCCTCAGTTTCCTTATCTGTAAAGTGAAGTGGAGAAGGAAATGGCAAGCCACTCCAGTCCCTTTACCAAGAAAACCCCAAATGGGGTCCTGGAGAGTTGGGCACAATTGAGACAACTGAACAAGAATAACCATACTACTAATAGCCAATGTTTCTATACCACTTCAGAGTTTTCAAAATACTTTACGAATATTATCTTGTTTGATCTTCACTACAACCCTGAAAAGTATGTGCTTTATTATCACCCCCTTTTTACAGTTGAAACTAAGGCAAATGGCATTTAAGTCACTTGCTCAGGATCGCACAACGGGGAGGGGAGGTCAAATTTGAACCCAGATCTTTGTGATGCCAGGCTCTAACCACTGAACCACTAGTTACCAAAGAACTCAATATAACCTTTTAAATTAAATTAACACATATTTTGAAATGGGGTAACTTCAACTCAAGGGAAATGTGTGGAAGTGGAAAATATATTGAAAAACATGGATCAGAAATAAGGAATGGGCCAGTTCAAATATCTGTAGCCTGCACAAAACCTTGCATCTAAGCATTATGAAGATTTCTTCATGATATATTTGGCTTATATAGCACTGAATGAGATTATCACTCCCTAATAACAGTTTGCAAAAACAACCTCAGGTCAGGTTGCAAAACAAAGTATATATAAGTTAATACAAAATCATTTAGGAGGGTTACTAGTAGGTGGGTTACTAATGTGGTAGGTGGAGGCATGGAGGTAATTAGGAAAGGTCTCTTGTAGGATGTAAAACTTACACTAAACCCTGAGAGGAAGAAGGATGCTAAGAGGTAAAGATGAGAAGGGGCAGGGCAGCTGGGTGGCTCAGTGGATTGAGAGCCAAGTCCAGAGCTAGGAGGACCTGGGTTCAAATTTGATCTCAGACACTTCCCAGCTGTGTGACCCTGGGCAAGTCACTTGACCCCCATTACCTAGCCCTTACCCTTCTTCTGCCTTGGAAATGAACTTAGTATTGATGCTAAAATGGAAGATAAGGGTTTTAAAAAAAAGGAAGACGAGGAAAGGGTGCATTCCAGGCATGGGAAACAGACTGTTCAAAAGCATGTTAAAATGTGAGGTATAAGAAATAGCAAATAGGCTAGTTTGGATAGATCCCAGCATGCCTGTGTGAAGATGGGATTAACTTTCCCCTGCCCATTTTTAGATTTAATCACCAAAAGCATATCCCCCACACACACACACTTACCCTTAAAGGGGGAGGTCTCGCCTGGGGAGTAATGGAATAAGCCTGAGCAGGTGGGCTGAAGCCAAACCGTAAATAACTTTAAGTATCAAAGGAAAGAGATTGTTTTAGAAGCTGAAAGCGATGGAGAGGCTGTTGCAGCTTTTTGAGCAGAGGAAGGAGCTGGTCAGACTTGTCCATCAGTAACACCGCTTTGGTGGCCACGCTGAGGATAGATGGGGGGGGGGGAGGGGAGGGGAGGGGAGGAGGGACACGGGGGGGGGGGGGGGGGAGCAGAATGATTAGATGATACGGCAACCTTCCAAGTTAAGAGGTGATGAAGACAGTGGAGAGAAGGGCACAGGCAGGAGACACCTGGTGGGTGGTCAAGAATCAGTGAGACTGAATAATAGCGAAATGGGTATCAAGTGAGATTTGTACAACCCAGTGGAATTGCTGGTCGGCTCCTGGAGTGGGGAGGGAAGAGGGGAGGGAAAGAAAATGAATCATGGAAACATGGGAAAACAGTTAAAAGCAAATAAATAAAAATTATACAAAAGAATCAACCAGACTTAATGACTGGTTGGAGGTGGGGAAGATGAGTCCAAAGATACAAACACGGATAAGGAGAGGATGATGGCAGAAAAGGGGAAACTAGAAAGGAAGACGTTTTGCAGGGTTAAGTAACGAATTTTCTCCAAAAATGAGGCATATTTTAAAAAGTTTGATTTCTGTGGAACTTTTCAAGAACAGGTCGGATGCATAAAGTGGGTCCTCTGTCCTGAGAGCCTCCTCTCCCCTTATCCCAAGGTGTACATCCTTCTGTCATCTCTGCGCCCCCTTACTTCTTCATCGTACACAAGAAGGACTGGAGCTCCCTTGCTGGGCTTGGTTTCTTTTCCTTTGAGGCTAATAGATGCTGGCCTGAGTCAGTTACCTCTGCATTGCAGTAGCCAGTAGATGGCGATGTTGCCTGGAAGTTTCTCCAAAAGGGAACTTTGGAATATCAAAACTCATGGTTGGACCATAGATCAGTCTAGAGTTAGGTGGGTCCTGATAAGTTCATCTGTCCCAACTCAACCCCTCACTTTTTAGTTGCAGAGATGGAGGCCCAGAGTTGACCCGCCCAAGGTCACACAGGGAATAGGTAAGTAGCAGAGCCAGCATCTGAAGCCAGTTTCTTCCCCAGCATTATCTTAAAAGATGGGAATTTAACCCTTAATAGATTTTAGGGGACTTCCAGATGAGGAACTCCCTTTACCTATAGTTGGCAACTTCTAGTTTTAGTTGTCTAAAGCAGAGGTGTTAAACATTCAGCCTCTCCCCTAAGAACTGATGGAACCAGATGAAAATTTAATTGGAAAATAGTTAACAAATTAAATAAAAAGACAATACTCTTTTTCATATGGGATGATTCTTGGGGAGGGAAGGAGAAATAAATACATAAGATACTATGGAGATGTAAGGAAGAGCAAATGTCAATAAAAATCTATTTTAAAAATAATAGATTACATTCATATATGATTTTCTAAAGTCAACATGAGACCCATAGGGATCCATATATATGGGTTAGTGACCCTATTTCTCTTTGAATTTGACATTTAGCCTATACAAAAGCACTGAAAAGTTGTGCCATACAGTCAAGAATGGTTCCAAAGAACTATGGGAATAGAAACACAGAAGAAAAACAACTACTTGATCACATGGGTCAATGGGGATATGATTGGGGATGTAGACTCTAAACACTTATCTGATTACAAATATTAATAATATGGAAGTAGATCTTGATCAATGACACATGTAAAACCCAATGGAATTGCTCATTGGCTCTGGGAAGGGGTGGTAGGACGGGAAGGAAGGAACATGAATCATGTAACCATGGGAAAATATTTTAAATTGATTAATTAAATAAAAATTTTCAATAAAAAAAAGAATGCTCCTGAGACAGGACTCTAACCCAGGATCTTGCTAGCTCAGAGGATAGCTTTACTATTCACTAAGCCATGTTGACCCTCCTATTAAAGGAGTGGCCTTTTGATTCTTCATCCTTTTAAACAAAAGAAGTCTAAAAGAGTCTCTTTGATTTTTCTCTTAATCTCTGAGTACTCTGCTTTGACATTTTTTCCATCATTTAAACTGTGTAATTATAGCACACAGATGGTCCCATTGATTAGTCTTACATAATGTACATCCTTGGGCAATGAGGAAATTAATGGCATATTGGGATTTTGACTTAACAACTGTGACATTAACAACACTTCAGCTTTTTCTTTTGCAAAATACTTTGCTTTGATGGTGATTCAAAACAATAGCAACAACAATAAACTGGAGCCCATTAAAAACCCAACATATGTACCTACTGGATTTTCTTATTTTCAAATCTATTTTAATGGGAAAGTTCTTCAGGAAAGATAAGCTATCCGTCTTTGGCATTTACCAGTGTGAGGTCTGGCTGGGTTGGTCATATCCATAGTCAAAGTGTCGATTATGTTTTCATGTCTGAAAATATAAATCCAAGTTAAGGCCTGAGAGTAATTAAGAAGCATAGCCCCAAAAGAAATGTTGGAGAATGAGGAGCTGAGAGATAACCAGTGATCAGTCCCAGAATTCCTAGCCATAGTACCATTTACACTGTTAGTATAGGGAGAAACTTGGAGCTGTCCATCCCAGAAAGCATAGTAATACTATTTGTGTTCATATACAGATGAATGAAAGCCAAAAGATCACTAGGGCTTCTCTGTGTTTACACACACACATGTATGTATACATGCATGTGCATATGCATACATATGCATGTATATTGTATATGTAGTATGTATGGAGTGTACAGGGAAGCAGTGGTCTACTTGTGGTGGGAAGGTTTATTGAGAGTCCTTTTCAGGGCTGTTCATCCACTCTGGTGACCAGCTAACACCCAATTCTCACCCGTGGCTCCTCAAAGCTGTAGCATGTGCAGAGAGGTCATACCCTGGTAACACTGTCTGGGCAAAAACAGATTGTGGGAAACTGACAGGACCGTTCAATCAAAAATGCCTAGAGCAAGTTTTGCACATCCTGATAAACTGTAAGGGGTAAAATTTAGGGGTTATTGACTGAATGTATTATACTAGTGTTCGCCAAGGATTAATTCAATCCCAATAAAATACTCAAGTCAGTTTGGGATTTTTATGGTTGTTTAATTACAATAGAGGGAAGAAATTAAGAAGAAGAGAGAGAGAGAGGAAAGAGAATTTAAACTGTTCCAACCTGGGCTGAGCCAGGCAGAAATTCAGAGGCCTTGGCCAAGGGGCCTTCTCAATCTAGCATGGCTATCAGCCATGAGGCCTCCTCTGAGATGAGGGATCTCCTCAGAGGATAACATTTTAAGAGGTAAAGGAAAAAGGAATCAGCCTAAACCACCCACCGACGCTCAGGGATGACACCTCACCTAACTGCCAAGACACCCACTATGAGAGAGAGCCACATCTCTGTGAGAAAGAGGCCAGAGGGAGGAAGTGGCGTGGACCCATTGGTAAGTTAGGAGGACATGTAGCCCAACCAAGTGAAGGTTTCCATTGGTGGAATGGATGGGTGAAAACTACTTGTTCCAAGGGCCATGATGGCGGCTGAAGCAGGTGCTGCGGAGTGCTTGGAACTTGGTAAGATAATAAAGACACCAAGGTCTTCCACTGCATCCCAGACTTTTGTCCTCCAGCTGAACTTCAATAACTCTGGTACAAAGTTTTTGTGTAGACCTGCCTCACTTAAATCCAAGTCACCTGCACAAGAGGACTTCCACCCATGGTGTCATTGATTCTCTTAAAAAACAAAGAACAAATAACAACAACACATGCTAGCACACATACATATATACAAGCACATATGTATAGACATATACTATATGTGAATTTAAAAACCCCTTTCCATCCATCCTTAGAATCAATGTCAGTATTTGTTCCAAGGCAGAAGAATAGTAAGGGATAGACAATGGGGCTGTGTCTGAGGTGAGATTTGAAACCAGGACCTCCTGTCTTCAGGTCTGGCTTTCAATCTACTGAAGTAAGCTGTCCCCTATATAGACTTAACAACTATCAATAAAACTTTTCAAATCAATGTATTAAACAAAGAACTGATCATTCAATAAAAACATTTATCAAGCACCTACCTTGTACAAAGCATTGTGCTAATCACTGGAGATACATGGATAAAGATGAAACAGTCCCTGCCCTTAAAAGAGCTCATGTTCAACTCTTCAGCTCTATAGTAGACATAGCATGAAATTAGACAGAGTCAGACAAATGAATATACAAGTAAATAAGGCAAAAGTTTTGTTCATTTAGAAATGCCATCATTTTTATGGGTCCTAGGACACAAACCTTAAGCTGGTATTTCTGGGAGTCATAAAAGAATTATAGAGATCAGAGTCACAAATCTCTGGGTATCTGATGGTTATTGTTAAGGTCAGTCCTTAGCAAAATTATGAAGGAAGCAAATTTTTATTTCACAATCCTTTTATTGCAGGGATTCCACTCTACAGGGCTTAAACTCCCAGGAAGTCATTGATAATGAAGAAAAGCCCCATCTACATCAAAATATTTATAGTAGTACTTCTTGTGGTAGCAAAGAACCAGAAAGAAATCAGATGCCCGTTGACTGGGGAAGGGCTGAACAAATAATGGTAAATGAATGTAATGGAGTATTACTGGGATACAAGAAACGACGAATATGATGAACAGGCAAGCATAGGAAGTTTGACATGAGCTGATTCAGAGAAAAGCGACCAGAGACAAGAAATCAATATATATGATGACTACCACATTGTAAGTATAAAGAAAAGCAGACACAAAACAATCAAAAGTGAATGTGGCCAAGATGGTGGAGTAGAGGCAAGAACTTGCCTGCACTCTCACAGTATTCCTCTCCAAATAACTTTAAATTGGATTCTGGAGATGGAAAAGTCTAGTTTGAGGGACAGTAAGGAGGCCAGTGTCACTAGCTTGCAAAGGACATTGGGGGGGGGGGGGCTGAAGAAGGAGAAGTAAGGTGGAAGAAAACTCCATCACTCTACACTACCAACCTTCAGTTCCTTACGGTTCTTAAGAAGGGTCAGCAAGTCTCTACATGAGGAGATTGAAATCAAGCAAGAACTATTATACATTCTGTGAAGGGTCTCTTCTGATCATACTTACTCAGAAGTAAACCTAACCCAAGGCTCCACGTACTTGCCAGAATGCCAGAAATCTGTAGAGGGGATGGACAAGGGGTGGTTGTGGTGGCAGTTCTATATTGATTTCAAAGCTTAGTTCTCCATCCACTATGACTTAATGCCCCAACACAGATTTTTAAAAAATAACCTTTTGTTGGGGGCAGTGAGGTGGCTCAGTAGATTGAGAGCCAGGCTCAGAAATGGGAAGTCCGGGGTTCAAATCTGGCCTCAGACACTTCCCAGCTGTGTGACTCTGGACAAGTCACTTGACCCCCATTGCTTATCCCTTAATGCTCATCTGCCTTGGAACCAATACACAGTATTGATTCTAAGATGGAAAGTAAGGGTTTAAAAAAAATCATTCATTCACCACCTGAGCCTTCCTAACCTTCAGTATGCCTGACTCTATTCTTAAAAGACGACACAACTATTTTACATTCTTTCTCCATTACTTGTTCTTAGTTCCATCTTCTATACATTAAAAAAAAATTTAAGTCATCAGGCAAATCTCTATGTATGTAATAGTTTCTTTAGGTGACTCCTCATTTATTCCTTAGCAGAAGAATTTTCTTTCTCATTTGATTCATCCTTTTATTTCATTCAAGGCAGCTTGGTGGTACAGTGGATAGAATGAGGAAGTTGGAGTAAAAAAAGCTGCTGTTCAGTTATTTCAGTCAATCTGACTCTTTGTGACCCCATTCAGTGTTTTCTTGGCAAAAATGCTGGAGTGGTTTGTTATTTCCTTCTCCAGATCTTTTGACAAATGAAGACAGGGTTAAGTGACTTGCCCAAGGTCACATAGCTAGGAAGTGTCTCAGGCTGGATTTGAAGTCAGGAAAAGGAATCTTTTTAACTCGAGGTGCACTATGGTACCACCCAGCTACTCTAGGAGTAAAGAAGACTTGATTTGATATCCTGCTTTGTATACTAACTAGCTGACAACTCTGGGTAAGGTCACTTAATCTCTCTTAGGTGTTTTCTCATCTGGCAAATGGACATCTACCTCACAGGATTGACATAAGGATCAAGGCAATAATTTATGTAAAGCACTTCCATCCTTTAAAGTGCACATAAGGGTTAGCTATTATGAATAATATCATTATTAATGAAAGATTCCCAACCTTCCCATGCCAACTTCCCCCAAATAATTTTAAGTTGTGAGATACTCAATATTCTGTCTGTGACCTCTTTTCCAATTTCCATTCCTGATTCTCTGAACCTTCTCCACAATGCTATAGCAACCTTCTGACCTTGGAAGTTCTCTGTCCTGGGACTTTCTTATACTAGAAATGCATCCATCCCTTTGGCCCTTCCTTTGGCTCATGGATTCCTATCAGAACCTTCATTTTGCTTTCCAGCTTAACATCAAAACTAAGTATTGGTTCCAAGGTGGTAAAGAGCTGGGCAATTAGGGTTAAGTGACTTGCTCAGGGTCACACAGTTAGAAAGTGTCTGAGGACAGATTTGAACCTATATTCTCCAGAATCTAAACCTGGCTCTCTATCCACTGAGCCACCTGAGCTGCCCTTCAGAATCTCCATTTTAAGGAAATTGACCAGTGGGTTCTACTCCCAACTATTCACACTTTCATTACTTCTCCACTAGCCCTTACCTCCATCTTCATTTTTCAGCTTTCTTCTCCTATTAGAATGAATGTAAGCTCTTCAAGGGCAGGGATTCTAATTCTTTCTACTTATATCTGTATTCTAAGTTCGTCTGCTACAGAGTTAATACTTAAATACTGACTCACTGGAAATCCCTCCCCCTTGAAATCTAAGTATATTTGACTTCCCTCTCCTTGGTCATGAACTCTGAAAAGTGGATGGGAGCACTTCCTACCAAGGTTTCCATTTGTACTTCAAAACGAATTCCTCTTTATTAGCCAGAATCTGGTCAGCACAGTTGTTCCCTGTATCACTTCCTTCCCCTAATAGGTACTACTTGTTTGTGGAATTGAATTGAATGAAATTGCCATTGAGGAAAATAAAGGAATTGTCATCTGCTTTGGGTTCATCTCAGAGAAAGATCCAGCAAAGATCTCAAGAGTTAACATCCACCATCATCATGATATCATGCTTCTAGACCAGGTTTTGTTTCCCAAATTTCTGAATAATTGTTTTCTTCCAGCCAGGTGGTGCATAGTATTTGCCTCTCTGTTTCTCCCTCCTAGATCCTTACTCACTGTCCTCCATTCACACCCCATTGACCTTATTCCTGAGTTTCTCTAGAAATAGATATTCTTTTAAAAAAACCTCATTCTATTTTATTTTAAAAAATAAACCCTTACCTTCAGTCTTAAAATCTAACTTTAACTACTAAGTATTAGTTCCAAGACAGAAGAGTGGTAAGGGCTAAGCCATTGGGGCTAAGTGACTTGCCTGGGGTCACATAGCTAGGAAGTGCCTGAGGCTAGATTTGAACTCAGGTCTATCCTATTTCCAAGTTTGGCTCTCTATACACTGAGCTGCTTAGCTGCTCCAAATATATCTTCTTGATACACAAAAAGAAAAGAGAAAAAAACACAATGTTATTCTACTGCCTTTTATTATCTCATCTGTGCCTTTTGAATAGGATCTGTCATTTTGAAGCCTTATTCTGGGTGTAACATTCCTTCCACTGATTCCCATTTGTTTCTTTGAAATCGAACTTGTCTTTTTATTAAGATGACTAATTTGTCTTATTTATTACTATCTTTGTACATTTAGAATTACAGGATCATAGATTTCTATCTGGTAGATATCTTACAAGTCATATAATCAAATTCTTTAATTTTACAGAGAAGTAAACTGAGGATTTATTTTTTTAAACCCTCACCTTCTGTCTTGGATATTATCTTCTGTGAAATTTTTCATACTCTCCAGTGATAATCTGAGATTGCACCTACCACTTTCATTGACAGCTGAAAGGAGAAGAGCAACCAATGCCCATATGGTTTCACCAAGCCTAGAGGTGGGAGGTCCTAGGTTCGAATCCGGCTTCGGCCACTTCCCAGCTGTGTGAACCTGGGCAAGTCACTTGACCCCCATTGCCTAGCCCTTACCACTCTTCTGCCTTGGAGCCAATACACAGTATATATATATACATATATATACATATACATATACATATACATATATATAAGCCAAAATATGTCTCCTTCATTAGGTTATGCATTTTTGTTTTTTTGTCTGTTTTTCTGTCTACTGTATATTGGCTCCAAGGCAGAAGAGTGGTAAGGGCTAGGCAATAGCGGTCAAGTGATTTGCCCAGGGTCACACAGCTGGGAAATGTCTGAGGCTAAAACTGAGGCTTTTGAAGGGTTAAATGGCTTTCCCATGATCTCTTGTAGCAGATGGAATCTAGTCATTTTATACTTTCATTTTATATCTTTCTGAGAAGATTCACGAAGATTTACTCTACTCTTTTATGTTCATCCTTGATTATGTATTTCTTCTTCCAGAAACATACCTGGGAGAGGGGATGGGCTTTTATTTGAGTGCCAGTACCTAAGAAGAATGCGTCTTTCCAATGGTGACCACTAAGGACCCCAACTGGCCTAAGCCAACGCACAGAGTGAACACAGGTCCCTAACTCCATCGCTAGCAATCAGTCTTTCCATTATACCATATTGCCTGCTTGACATGGGAATATAGAAATCTGAGATAATGACCTTATAATACATTCATCTCTTGGATATTATCTTCTGTGAAATTTTTCATACTCTCCAGTGATAATCTTAGATTGCACCTACCACTTTCATTGACAGCTGAAAGGAGAATAGCAACCAATGTCCATATGGTTTCACTGCTCATTCCTGGGGCATTCTAAGCCAAAATATGTCTCCTTCATTAGGTTATACATTTTTGTTTTTTTGTTTTGTTTTGTTTTTTAAACTCTTACCTTCCGTCTTGGAATCAATACTGTGCATTGGCTCCAAGGCAGAAGAATGGTAAGGGCTAGGCAATGGGGGTCAAGGGACTTGCCCAGGGTCACACAGCTGGGAAGTATCTGAAGCCAGATTCGAACTTAGCACCTCCCATCTCTAGGCCTGGCTCTCAATCCACTGTGCTACCCAGCTGCTCCCCATGGTTATGTTTTTGAGGGCAGGAACTATATCCCTTTAGAATATGTATCTCCAGTATTTTTGCAATACTTGGTACATAGTAAATACTTAAGAAATACTTTTTAATGTATGCATACATTCATTCATACTTAGCAGATGCTGCTATCTGGTAAGGTTTGGAGGTTTAGTAGAAAGTCAGAGTAGAAAGAAGTGGTCATCACTCTTCCATTACCCCTAAGGATTATAGATAAGACTATCCTTTTCAGACCACACCTGTCTTCTTCCACTGGGTAGCTTAGAAGATAGGACCTCTTGGTTCATGCCAAACCTTGCCTGTGACACACCTGGGATGCCAGACTTTCCTTATGCTCTGAGTCCCCTGAATTTGTCCCACCGGTGACTTTATTACTATAGGTGTCCTAACTCACACTGTTTGTCTACCTCTGCTGTTTAGGAACTTACAGAAATTATTAATAAAATTGACTAACTCCTTCCTTCTTCTCTGCCCACCCATCTATCATGAAGCTCAATCCTGTGTACATAATCATCGTTTCCACAATGACTATAGAACTTCAGCGCCCATAAAGTATTCCTCCTTGTCTTTGAGGCACTAGGGCTATACGCTCATCCATTTTAACAAACATACGTAGGTGGTTTTCTCTGTCTCTATTTTCAGGTTAATAAGAATTCTGTAGGCAGAGGGAAGAGGTGTAGTATTTCAGAAATAGGAAGCTCTGAATACAGAGGTGATGAACTTAGCTTGTTCAAGGACCAAAGACAGTAATGGATTAGGGAAAATACTACAGAAAGAGAACTGGATGGAATCAGGAGTTCATAACCTAGGATCCATGGATAGATTATTGGCTAGATGGAGAGGTGGGAGAATCACATCTTTATTTTCACTAACCTCTAACTGAAATCTAAGATTTCCTTCAAATACTTGTAAATACTATTGTGAAAAAGGATCCATGGACTTCATCAGACTGTTAATGGGGGTTATAACACAAATGAAGTTCAGATCTCCTGGCTTACATCATTAAGACCTTTCAGAGCTAGTCTAGGTGATTACCCTTTGATCCAGCCATAGCACTGCTGGGCTTGTACCCCAAAGAGATAATAAGGAAAAAGACTTGTACAAGAATATTCATAGCTGTGCTCTTTGTGGTGGCAAAAAATTGGAAAATGAGGGGATGCCCTTCCATTGGGGAATGGCTGAACAAATTGTGATATCTGTTGGTGATGGAATACTATTGTGTGAAAAGGAATAATAAAGTGGAGGAATTCCATGGAGACTGAAACAACCTCCAGGAAGTGATGCAGAGTGAGAGGAGTAGAACCAGGAGAGCATTATATACAGACTGATACACTGTGGTACAATCAAATGTAATGGCAATGCAGTGATCCTGAACAACTTGGAGAAATCTATGAGAAAGAACACTATCCTCAAGCAGAGGAAACACTGTGGGAGTAGAAACATAGAAGAAAAACAACTGCTTGATCACATGGGCCAATGGGGATATGATTGGGGATGTAGACTGTAAATGAATATCCTAATGCAAACATCAACAACATGGAAATAGGTTCTGATCAAGGACACATGTAAAATCCAGTGAAATTGAGTGTCAGCTATGGGAAGAGTTGGGGGAGGGAAGGAGGGAAAGAATATGATTCTTGTAACCAAGGAATGATATTCTAAATTGACCCCCTACCCCAAACAAATGAAAAATTGTATGCTTTGATTTGCATTCTGACTCCAATAGTTGTTGTTTTTTTCTGGAGGTGGATAGTATTCTTTGTCCTAAATTCCTCAGAATTGTCCTGTATCTTTGTATTGCTGTGAGTAGCCAAGCCTATCACAGTTGATCATTCCACAATATTGCTGTTACTGAGTACAGCGTTTTCCTGGTTCTGCTTGCTTCACTCTGCATCAGTTCATGGAGGTCTTTCCAGTACTTTCTAAAGTCATCCTGCCAGGATACATATGATAGATTCAGTCATTCTGGAAAGCAATTTGGATTTATACTAAAAAAGTTATTTAAACAGTGCCTTTTGATCCAGCTATACTCTACCAGGCCCATACCCAAAATAGATAAAAAAATAAGAAAAGTTATTTTTTTGTACAAAAATATTATAGCAATTAATTTTGTATGTGTGGTGACAAAACACTGGGAACAAAGAGAATATCCAGCTATTGAGAATTGGTTTGATTAAGTTGTGGTGATGAATTTATAATAAATGAGAAATAGATGATTTGAAAAATATATGGAAAGATGTCTGAATTCATGCAGAGTGAAGTAAACAGAAACAGGAGAATAATATTTACTATAACATCAATATTATTAAAAATTACCAAATTTGATGCATTTTGTAAACTAACAAAAAAGGAAACAGGTAAAATCTGGGAAATCATTTATACAACTATAACACTTGTGAAAACAAACAACTTTGGAAAACTATGAGCAATAAAATGACCATTTATGATTTTAGAGGATCAATGATGAAGCCTGCTGTTCACAACAGAGAGGTGCCAGGCATAGGATGCCAAATGAGAAATACATTTTTGAGTGTAACCATTGGAGTAACGTTGTTTTCTTTTCTTTTTTTTTTAAACCCTTACCTTCTGTCTTGGAGTCAATACTGTGTATTGGCTCCAAGGCAGAAGAGTGGTAAGGGCTAGGCAATGGGGGTCAAGTGACTTGCCCAGGGTCACACAGCTAGGAAGTGGCTGAGGTCAAATTTGAACCTAGGACCTCCCGTCTCTAGGCCTGGTTCTCAATCCACTGAGATGTTGTTTTCTTAAGCATAGTTAACTATGTATGTCTACATTTATTAAAAGAAAGGTGGGTTTTTTTCTTTTTTCTTCTTCAATGGGATGAGAAAATGAGGAGGGAAAGAAAATAAATTTCCATTCTATTAAAAATACAGAGGTTAGGTGGCATGCTACAGATATGCAATGTTACTACTTTCAGATGAGTTCACATATTATTATTATTATTATTATATATTATATATACTAATATATCACTAGCTTCACTTAACTATTTTACTTTTTGTAAGAAACTTAAAAAGTGGGAGTAATAAGTAAGATAAAATCAAAACAACAAAACTGGAAAAAAGGTTTCAAGAGGAGAGAGGCTGAAGTCAGGGAGATGAACTAGTTGGTTGTTATGCAGTAATTAAGGCATGAAGTGCTTAGCACATAGCAGGTGCTTAATAAATAAAAAAATTAAATTTAAAATAAAAAATAAAAATAAAAAAATAAAATAAATTCTGACTTGATTATACTAGAGGGAATGGTAGGGGGAATGAGGAGTATGAGAGCTGTTAAGGAAGAAATAACAGGATTTAATGATAGATTGGAGTGAGAAAAGAACCAGATATTACTCATAGGTTTCTAGACTGAGACTAGGAAAATGATGGTACTGATAACTTTAAGGATCCTTTAAGCCAGTCTAGACTTTCAATTCCTGGGGAACAGATTCAAATGGATTAACCTAAAGAGGAAAATCTACCCCAGGAGCTCTGAATAAACTCTAAAAGCCCTTAATATTTTAATCTCTGGTTCAACTATCTGAAAGGTCTGGTCATTTAATCACTGAACAGCCTTAAGCTAAATATTCTACCCACAGCCCAATCCTCAGTAACCTGACCCACTTTTATTGTTGCCACTGAATGTGGATTCGCTGTCTCCAGCACCCAATCTGATTTTTCCTTCTCTGCTCTCTGCCACTCACTTTCAAAAGACCAAGTACGCCTTTAAGATGTATTCGCAAGAAAAGGGTAATTATGTAAATGGTATTATGGGATTACAAATACTCCAAGGTACAGAAAAAGCAATCCAACCACTCATAACTGGACAGCTCCCCAGTTTAGGAAATCTCCCCAGGTCTCTAGCCTTTCCCACACTTAGAGTCTCTACACCATGTAATACAGGTTAATATGGAAATGAGGAGGGAGTCGAATGATAAAGGCATCATTGAGCTTATGTGATTAATTAGGTTGGCCTTCATTCTGGTGGAATTAGCATTATTCATTTTTAAAGTTGGTATAGTTTATATAAGTAAATAAGTTGGGTTGTTAGTGTTTCAAGCTACAGGAAACTGCAGGTTCCACAGAAGAAACCACAGAAGAACCAAGTGCTGATGGGATGAAGACCACTATGGACTCACTTGACAAAAGAGGGCCATGAACCAAGGCAACAATCCCTGTCTGATTATTATAAGCTAGTGTATAGTATATATATATATATATATATATATATATATATAGTATAGTATAGTGTTAAGTATAGTGTAAGCTTGTGAGATTTTGACTGTAGTAGATTAGGTGTAAGTAGCTATTATGGGATACTTGCTGCTGAATTAAAGAAGAGGGATTTCTAGGGTTGGGGTGTCATGATGGAACTTAGAAGTTTAGGTTTTAGAGGTCTTTTTTTTGGGGGGGTGTAATTGATTCAGTTCAATATAAGGCCTACATAATTTTTCTCTTGTAACGATGCTTATCCTCTTGGGCAATTAACCATTGTGATACCCAACTAGAAGCTGAAGTCTATGAATATTTAATGCATATGTGTGTATGTATATTGGGAAATGGAGGGGTTGGCCAGCAGTAGTGGGGATGGCTATATAACTAACTTTTGGACAAGAGAGTCTCAGGACAAAGCACACATGCTGCTTTCTCAGTCCCCTCTCACTAAATTCTTTTGGGTTTAATGCTTCTTCTGCCTTGAATTGGCTATACTCAACTGGCTAAATTGATCTGATTATCCAGTTTTACAGTTTGCACCAAGCCCTCAGTCAATCATAAGTCACTACCCTTATGTGGCTGAGCTCCAATCTGGATCTAAAGAACTCTACATGAGCACTAATCAATTGCTTCCCCCTCCTTCAGCCAAAGGGGAGTATGGGATCAGGGAATCATTATTATGCAGTTTCACATACTACCAAGTATTAAATAGACCCATATTTCCATCAATTAGACTAGAATTATTGGTCCCAAATGTTTACAAAGATTCTATGCTTTTTTGTGAAATATTTATTTTTAATGTTGATTTTTCAAAACAGTTATTTTTTCTCCCACACTGCTATACCCCAATGAAAAAAGAAAGAAAAGTAAAACCCCTATAACAAATATGCCTCATCATGTAAAAAAAATCCACATTAGCCATGTCCAAAAATGGATGTCTCATATAGTATCATGTGATCATTGTCTCTCTGTCAGGAGACAGATAGTATATCCTGGTCCCTGGGAACCACAGTTGGTTGTTGTACTGACCAGAGTTCTTAAATCTATCAAAGTTGTTTGTATTTGTATTTGTATTAAATATATCGAAGTTGTTTTATATACTCTACTCATTGTGTTGAAAAAATTGTGAAAATGAGGAGAGATGATTTAATCCTATTTAACAAATATTTATTAAGCACTTATTGTATCTGAGGACTCTTCTGAGTATTGAAGGGTTAAAAAGAGAATGTAAAATAAACAATTTTGATTACATCAAATTAAAAAGTTTTGTACAAATAAAACCAATGTAACCAAAATTAGAAGGGAAGCAACAAACTGGGAAACAATCTTTATAACAAAAACCTCCAACAAAGGTCTAATTACTTAAATTTATAAAGAGCTAAAGCAATTGTACAAAAAATCAACCATTCTCCAATTGATAAATGGGCAAGGGACACGAACAGGCAGTTTTCAGCCAAAGAAATCAAAACTATTAATAAGCACATGAAAAAGTTCTCTAAATCTCTCATAATCAGAGAGATGCACATCAAAACAACTCTGAGGTATCACCTCAAACCTAGCAGATTAGCCAACATGACAGCAAAGGAAAGTAATGAATGCTGGAGGGATGTGGCAAAGTGGGGACATTAATTCATTGCTGGTGGAATTGTGAATTGATCCAACCATTCTGGAGGGCAATTTGGAACTATGCCCAAAGTGTGCTAAAAAACTGTCTGCCCTTTGATCCAGTCATAGCACTGCTGGGTTTGTGCCCCAAAGAGATAATAAGGAAAAAGACATGTACAAGAATATTCATAGCTGCACTCTTTGTGGTGGCCAAAAATTGGAAAATGAGGGGATGCCCTTCAATTGGGGAATGGCTGAACAAATTGTGGTATATATTGGTGATGGAATACTATTGTGCTCAAAGGAAAAATAAAGTGGAGGAATTCCATGGAGACTGGAACAACCTCCAGGAATTGATGCAGAGTGAAAGGAGCAGAACCAGGAGAACATTGTACATAGAGACTGATACACTGTAGTACAATCGAACGTAATGGACTTGTCCATTAGTGTCAATGCAATGCTTCTGAACAATCCACAGGAATCAAGGAGAAAAAAACAACACTACCCACAAGCAGAGGACAAACAGTGAGAGTAAAAACACTGAGGAAAAGCAACTGCTTGACTATAGGGGTGGAGGGGATATGATGGAGGAGAGACTAAATGAACACCTTAATGAAAATACCAACAACATGGAAAAGAGTTTGGACTGAGGACACATGTGATACCCAGAGGAAGCACGCATTGCCATTGGGAGGGGTGGGGGGAGAGGAAAAGAAAATGATCTTTGTTTCTAATGAATAATGTTTGAAAATGACCAAATAAAATAATGTTTAAAAATGATAAAAAAAAAAAAGAAAAGAAAACTTACCAAACTATCTCTGTCCTCAAGGAGTTTGCCTTCTTATAATGGAGGAAGAAAGGATACGACATACATACAGTGTAGGTAAATATGACAAGTAATGGATCTTGGGACAAAGATCTATCTATCTATCTATCTGTCTGTCTGTCTGTCCATCTATCTGAAAATGGTAGAGGACTTTAGGAAACAGTAGTTCAATTTGACTGGAATGTAAAGTTTATGAAAAGGTATATTATTAAAAGATTGAAAAGTAGGCTGAAGCCCTTTAATGCTAGGCTACACCAGCAGAGGAGACATAACTGAAGTCAAGAGACTTTCGTTAGCTTTCTGATGGAAGGGAAAGAGAGAAAGGAAAGGGGAAGAAAGACAGGACAGGAATTTAAATGCATGTACAGTTAAGATCCTAGTACCATAAATTAAGAACTTCTAAGGACCTTAGAAGGTTATTAAAGATGATAGTTAACTGGCATAGTGGATAGAAAGCTGGAGTTGAAGTCAGAAAAATCTTGATGCCCCCTTCTCACCTCTGACACTGCCACCATTCTGGTGCAAAGCCTCATCACCTCACACCTGGACTATTGCAATAGCTCTCCTAAACTGCCAAAGTGGTCTTCTATATAGCACAGGTCTGACCTTAACACTCTTTCTACTCAACAAAATTCCATTGGCTTCTTACCTCATCCAGGATCAAATAGAAAATGTCTTGTTGTCTGTCCTTCATTTTCATTTTCCCTTCCTTCCTTCCTTCCTTCCTTCCTTCCTTCCTTCCTTCCTTCCTTCCTTCCTTCCTTCCTTCCTTCCTTCCTTCCTTTCTTTCTTCCTTCCTTCCTTCCTTCCTTCCTTCCTTCCTTCCTTCCTTCCTTCCTTCCTTCCTTCCTTCCTTCCTTTCTTTCTTCCTTCCTTCCTTTCTTTCTTCCTTCCTTTTTCCAAGGCAAAAGAGGGGTAAGGGCTAGGAACTGAGGTTAAGTAACTTGCCCATCATTTTCAAAGAGGATCAGTGACATCACAGGGTGACGCCTTGCTCTGTAAGTGAACTGGATTAGAGTAAAGCAGAGTTGCACAAAGACATAAGTCTCACTCTCTCTTTCAGAGTCATCAAAGTAGCAAGACAAAAGTCAAGATGACTGGAGATGGCCTGGGATAGACTGGATAACCTTGGTGTTTTCAATACTGACTAAGCTCTAAGCACTCTACATTGCCTGCTTTAGCAGCCTTTATGGCCTTGGAAAAAATTGTTCTCATTCTTCCATTTTTCTTGGGGAAGCCTTCATGTGCATCCCCTTAAGTCACTGATAGGTTTGAGGCCTGTCAGTGACCCTCAACCTGGTTTAGGCTATCTGCTGAGGTGGTTTTACTGGGGTATAGTCTGCACATGCTATTTCTTCTTGAAGTCATGGGGGATGAAATCTTTTATTTGACTTTCAAAGCCCTTCAGGCTTCCTCCTGCCTTTCAAGTCCTCTTATATTTTACGAATGAGTGCACACACACACACACACACACACACACACACACACACACACATTCTTTGGTTCATTGATTTTGCTGTTCCTTCCATAAGATTCTCTATCTCCTTCTGGAATACTCTAGGCATATTCATTGACTATCTCCCATTGCTGGAACGTTTTTTCCTCTTCATCTCTACCTCTTGACTTTCCTATTTTCCTTCAGGTCCTAGGTAAAATCCCACCTTCTAAAGGAAGGGAACCTTCATCAATTACCCTCAATTCTAGAGCCTCTCCTCTGCTGATTATTGCCAATTTATTCTGTATATTGCTTTTGGGGGGCATCTAAGTTCATGTAGTGGAGAGTACTAAGCTTGGAATCAAGAAGACTCATTTTTCTGAGTTTAGATCTAGTCTCAGATACTGTGTGACCCTGAATGTGTCACTTTACCTTCTTTGCCTCAGTTCCTCATTTGTAAAATGAGCTGGAGAAGGAAATGGAAATGAGGTCATGAAATCAGATGGCTCAAATGACTAAACAACAATTTTTTATGCATGTGTTTTTACATGTTGTCTTCCCCATTTGAGTATGAGCCTATTGAGAGCTGAACAGATGGAAGAAACCAACAAGAAGGTTCAACGGCTGAGAGGGCGACACAGCAAAGCACTGTGGAGTACTTAGGGCGTGTTGGAGCACAAAAGACAACACGGCTATCCAATGCAGCTGAGGAAGTCTTCAGGTGTAACGACTTTTCGTGCCACTGGACCCAGGCTTCCAACGCCGAGAGAGTGGGACTGTCTCTGTGCATCGACTTTTCCACTTAAATCTCCTTCACACACAAGTGTCTTTGTGCACACTCATCTATCATAGATGAAAACGCACAAAGACAACTGTCATCCTTGGTTACCAAGAGACTACTACTACTACTACTATTGAGAGCAGAGATTGTCTTGGGCTTTTCTTTATATCCCCAGTATGTAGGTATTTAATAAACCTTTTTCAAGCCCCAGTTTGTCATCTTAAAAATGGGGCTGGAAATTTCATCTATTTCAAAGAATTGTTTTGATGTTTAAATGAACCTAAATGAGGGTTTACAAACCATATAAATGCTAACTTTCTGTTTCAATTCTTTTATTTGATAGATGAGGAAATTAAGGCCCCCAAAACAGAAATAACACATGCATGACCACAAAGCTAGTAAGGGGAAGATCTAGGATTTTCTGACTTCAAAGATGATACTCATTCCACCATGCTATACAATAGTATGAAGAGGAAGAGAAACCAAAAAAGAAGAAACATAGGAAGAGGGAAGTAGGACAGTAGAGGATCTTAGAAATCACAGAACTGAAGTTCTTCAATAAAGTGGAAGTGGTTAATATTTCTGGAGGCTGATAGAAGTCAAAAGAATGAGGAAAATAAACTGATTTACCCAGTGTCTCAAGTAAACTTAGATTTGAAAAGTATAAGTACAAAAGGGCAGTGAGATGGTGCTGTAGATAGAGCACCAGATCTAGAGTCAAAAAACTCTTCTGAATTAAAATCTGACCTCAGATATTTCCTAGCTGTGTGACCTTGGGCAAGTCACTTAACTCCATTTGCTTCAGTTTCATCTATAAAATGAGCTGGAGAAGGAAATGACAAATCACTTCAGTATCTTTGACAAGAAAACCCAAATGGAGTCAGAAAGAGTTGGACACCACTGAAAAAATGGCTCACTAATGAAACGTTCAAAAAATGGAAGGAAATCGGAAAATGACTAGATGTCTTTTGAGCCTGGGACAAAAATGGGAGGGATGGGGTAGCCCACCTGGTAGAAAGCCCAAATTAGGTTTAGAGGAGAAGGTGGACAAAATTAGAAATTAGGGACAAAGGTCAGAAGTATAAACCCAGGAAATACACAGACATAGACACAGTTTTCATGGGAAAGATTTTTGTATAACAAGCATTTCCTGTTTACAGTGTTCAAGAATCATAGCATGCATGCTTGGACCTAGAAGGGACTCAAGGGATCTTCCAGCTCACCTACTTCTTTTAGAGATGAGAGAACTGAGGTCCAGAAGCAACTTGCCTAAGGTCACACATTCATAAGTGATACAACTAGAACTTGAATCCAAGTTTTTAGCTGTAAGCAGCTAGATGATGCAGTGGATAGAGCGCTAGACGTGGAGTCTGAGAGACCTGAGTCCACATCCAACCTCAGCCACTTACTAACTATGTGACCTGGGTACAAGTTATTTAACCTCTCTCTTTGCCTCAGTTTCCTCATTTGTAAAATGGGGATTATAAATGTAATCCTTATCCCAAAATGCATTGTTATAAAACACTTTTCTTATTGGTAGAAATGAATGCCCTGATGTGGGTAAGGGCTAGAGTGGATGGAGTTGTTGAAAGGAGAGATAGCTTCAGCCCTTGCCAGTCTCGTTTGGGACTCTCCAAGCAATTGTGTCCTTTGGGTCCCCCTTTGAAACCCCTTAGGACCAGCTTCCCTTTGGGACTGGTCAAGCTTCAAGTCTCCTTTGAGTATCAAATTATTTCAGGAGCCCCTGGCTTCCGGCGTCAAGAGAGGAGATGGAGAGGCCAACCCTACTCCATGTTGCTGAAGGAAAAGACCCTGTGCAGACATAAGAAGAGCTGGCAGTCTCCATTGTGTCTCTGACCCCAACTTGATACTCTAGAGACTTCAGGGAGATTCCCCTTGGATGAAATCTAGGAGCCTCTCTCTTGGTTGACTTGAGTTATCTTTCTGTAGGAGAACTTCTTCACTCTTATTTTCTGGTATATATTATCCTACAAATGCTGTTTTACTATGATTTCTATAAATGTGGTTGGTTTTTTTTTGCTATTGCTATATGTATTTGTAGGTGGGGAAGGGTCAAGCCTTGACCATAGAGTGTGGGGCCCCCTCCTCCCCTCACAAAGGACAAAGAGATCAAAAGTTAGATGGACCTCAATCATAGCCTCTAGACAAACAATATTTAATGAAACAGATAGATATGCTTCTCAGCTGGTACCCCCTCTCTCTAAGGAGAGCAGAGGAGTGGCCTTTGGCCCCAACTTCCTGCCTCCCCTCCCTGGAGGAATGAAAGTCTCCCTTAGAGAAGGGTAGGGGAAGAAGAGGCTGGGAATGTCTACTCTGTCTCCCTTCCAGCAACACAGGAGCCCTCTGTATTCTGAGGGCTCCATCCCACTACACAGCAATAATGCCTACTTCTTGGACTTTCGTGAGGATAACATTTGTGCTTAGCATATAAGGGGGTGCTTCAAAAATGCAAATTTCCTTCCTTCTTTCCAAAACCAAGATAACTTGATCTTTGGTGATAGTAACCCTCCTAGAGGGGACTCCTCACTGCAGCAGAGCATGTGTCCTATTCAGTTCTGGATGTCACATATTAAAGCACGTTAGCACAGGGTCTGGCACATAGTAGGCACTTAATAAATGTTTATCGGCTAACACTGAAAAACTGGAGTGTGGCTAGAGTAGGGTAACAAGGAGAATGAGTGGCTGGACAGGACCAGTCTCTTCCTCCCCCTTCCCTGCTCCACAGCCCATACCCAGTCTTTCTACCAGTGCCCTCTTCCATTTTCTTCTGCTAGCTGGACACTAACTTCCCCTATCTCATCCCCAAATCAACAGAAATGAGCCCAGAATTCCCTTCCATTTTTGTGCTTAGTCCTTGTTGGTGTGCAGTTGTTTGAGTCATGTCTGACTCTTTGTGACCCCATTTGGGATTTCCTTGGCAAAGACACTAGAGTGGTTTGCCATCTTCTTCTTTGGCACATTTTACAGGTGAGGAAACTGAGGCAAATAGGGTTAAGTGACTTGCCCACTGTCACATGGGTAGGAAATGTGTGCAGCCAGATTTGAACTAAAGTAGTTCTGGTGCCGTGTCCAGTGCACAACCTAGGCCTGCTCCCCTCCTTTCTTAGTGGTGCTGGCCTGCCACTCTTGTGGAGCAGACCCCTCAATGCACCCTGAAAACCCTGGGGCCTTTTCTGCCTACCCTGCAAGTGAACTCTCCAGCATGTGCTGCCTTCTCCAAATAGAGTTCAAGTTCCTCAAGAACAGAGTCTGTCTTCATTTTCTATTTGTATCCCCAGCACTTAACACAATGCTTGGCTGGCAGTAAGTTCCTCCTGAAGGCTTTTTCATTCATTCATTTCAAGGAACTAAGACAGTTTTTCTGAGTCTGTATTTGTTTCATGGATCCTTTTGGCAGTGAAACCTCTGATGAAGTGTATGGATCATTCTTAGACTAATCTTTTTAAATAAATAAAATATAAAACATAAGATTACCAAATAAATCATTTATATTGAAGTATAGTTGTCAAATATTTAAAAACAAATTAAAAAACCCCACAGACCTTCGATTAAGATGAACGTCTGGTCTATGGGAATGTTTCAGTATAAACATGAATAGATGTATATTTCTGGTTTTTGCTATTTGCCTTCTGCCTGGTTCTTCTATGTCCTGTCACCTCTGGTCTGTGGCATTTCTTTTGACTTCTGGTCTCATTTGTTCCACCTCTATTCTTTGGGACTTACCCATTCCAGGATGCTTCTCCCTTGCTGGATCTCCTGTCACTGACTTACCCATTCCAGGATGCTTCTCCCTTGCTGGATCTCCTGTCACTGATGTGGTATTTACTATTTTACTACTCATAAAAAGAAAAGACAAAAGAAATATGATATTTTAATATCTTAAAGATAGCTGTGTAGAAAAGTTATTAATACTTTATTTGCTATTAAAACAATTAAAGATATAAGGAAATAGGATTTAACTTAGCTCAGTATAAAGAAAAACATAATTAGAGTTATTAAAAAATAAAATGGGCAGCTTTGTGACAAGAACCCCTCCTTGATGGTAATCAAGTAGAGGCTGGATGACCAGTAACAGGCAGAACAATTGGAGGGGGGATTATTGTATTTGGAGAACAAGCAGAAAAGGTTGGACCATATGGGATTTATAAGTCCTCTAACTCCAAAAATTTCTTATCTATCACTAATATTTCTCTTTGACCTCTAATATTGAAATGACAAAGTTCTGCTGCTTCTTAGTCTTTTTCCTCCTTATTCCTACTTGAAGTGTTTTCCTGAATTATTACAATAAGTTTCTAACTCATCTTCCAATTTGTCCTACACACTTCTGCCAAATTAATTTTCCAAAAACACTTCTTAGCATGCCAATTCATTTTTTCAATAAACATTTATTAAGGTCTAATAATGTACATGCCAGTATTTTAGACCCTGGCAGAGACAAGAAGACTTTGATGTAGTCCCAAACCTCAAAGAATTTATAGCGGAACACTGCAGTTTATAATCTACTGGTAGCATGTTTTTCTATGCCTTCTGGTCTCTAGTTATCCACAGTAGCAGCCTCCAGCTCAAGCCTAATGCTTGTTTAAAGTTTATGGTACTATTCTCTTTGTGATTCAGTTCCAAAAAAATTGATGTAGATGCTGAAGTGAATAGAAGTTTGAGCTGGAATCAAGAAGATGGGGTCAAACCCTGACTCTGCCACTTCCTAGCTGTGTGACCCTGGGTAAGTCACTCAACCTTTCTCAAATAGCTTCCTCATCTCATGGGGGAGAGCTAGTTGGTGCAATGGATAGGCCAACAGGTCTAGAGTCAGGAGGACCTGAGGACAAATCCAGCTTCAAATACTTACTAGCTGTGTGACCCTGGGCAAGTCACTTAATCCTATTTGCCTCAGTTTCATCATCTGTCAAATGAGTCAGAGACCTTTGCCAAGAAGACCACAAATAAGGACATAGAGAGTCAGGCATGACTGAAAAATGAACAATAAAACTTCCCATATATAAATGCTAGTGATTATTAAATCCTACTGCTATGACCAAGACACCTGAGCCGTGGGCATACAAACTTCAGAATGATACTATCAAAAAGTTTGATTTGCTTCGATACTTTGATTGGCTCAGAATCTCAGCGGTGTAGAAATTCTCACTTTCTGTCCAAATTGAGAAGCTTCTGTCCCTTCCTATTCTGAGCATTTTCTGACCATGTCTTCATGTTAATCTTCCACAAATAGCCCACTAGCATTCCCCTCAGTATCTCTTTCCTCTCCCTTCACAAAAAACACCCCATATCACAAATATTACTTTTAAAAAATCTTTACCTTCTGTTTTAGATTCATACAAGTATCATTTCCAAAGTAGAAGAACAGTAGGGGCTAGGCAATTGGGATAAAGTGACTTGTCCAGGGTCATGCGGCTAGGAAGAGGTCAGATTTAAATTTAGGTCCCCCTGACTCCTGGCTTGGCACTCTAATCACCAAGCCACCTAGCTGCCCTTCACAAATACTATTTTAAAGAAAAGAAAATAAGAAAAATATTTGAAAAATAAGCAAAACTGATTGATAAATATGTGCTATCTGTCCCACTCATGGACTTCCTATCTCTATCTTCCAATCTCTAGCCTCTGACTCTTATCTCTATAAAACAAGTAGGGTGAGGGCAGTTTCCCATCTCTCTTCTTGGGATCCATGCTAATACCTTGTAATCTTGCACTTTCTATTTATGCTATTGTAGTTATTGTTACTAGCTGTATGGCCCCGAGCAAGCCACTTAAACCTATTTGCCAAAATATCTTCCATAAAACTAGAAAAGAAGGGAGAAGGAAGGGAGAAAGGAAAAATGAGCTGGAGAAGGAAATGACAAACCACTTCAGTATCTTTGCCAAGAAAACCCCAAATGGGGCCAGGAAGAGGGGGATATGGTTGGAAAATGACCAAACAACAACAGTTGTTTATACTGTTTCTTATCTTTGATTATTTCACTCTGCATCAGTTCACATAAATCGCTGTATGCCTCTCAGTATCCATCACATCCACGATTTCTTAGAGCTTGGTAATATTCTGTGCTCCACAATTTGTTTAGCCACCCCTGCTCCATGGATATCTACTTTGTCACCTTTTTTAATATCAGGAAAAGTGCTGTCATATTTTGGTGTATGTTTTTATTGGTGAGTTCTTTAGGGTGAAAATCTCATAGTGGAATCTCGGGCTAGAAGGATATGAATATTTTAATTTATTTGCATAATTTCAACTTTCTTTCTAAAATGGCTGTACACAGTTCTACAGCAAAAGCATTATTAAATCCATGTGATTTCACTGGCTGTTGGAATTCTCTCCCTCCTTACTCTGATCTCCAGGTATTCCTTGGTTCTTCTAAAAGTTAATTCTTTCCCTTTTACAGTCTGCATATATTTTAGATGTAGTTATCTGGGCGCATCCTATCCCCTTTACACTTCCACCCCAAAATATAACCTCCCTAAGGGTAGGGGCTGCTTCATCTTTGTCTTCAAACTTCCAGTGCTTTTCTCAGTGTTTGATATCTGGAAGGTGCTTATTAAATTATTTATGGAATGAGTGAATGTGAAGAGAAGTAACTGGAAATAAGGTTGGAAATTGATACTGGAGTAAAATATTGTGGAGGGCTTCCAGTGCCAAAATGAGAATTTGATGTCTTATAGGCAACAGGGGGACAGCTAGGTATTGTAATGGGTAGAGCTTTGGGATTGGAATCAGGAAAACGTATCTTCCTTATTTCAAATCCAACTTCAGATACCCACCAGCGGTGTGTCCAGGGGCAAATCCCTTAACTATGTTTGTCTTGGTTTCCTCATTTGGAAAATGAGCTAGAGAAGAAAATGGCAGACCACTCCAAGTGTCTTTGCCAAGAAAATCCAAAATGGAGTCATGAAGAGTCAGACACAACTGAAACAACTGCACAACAACATAGGCAACAGAGAAAACATGGATATTTTTGAGTTTGAGAGTGACTGGATCATTTTTTTTTAACCCTTACTTTTGATCTTAGAATTAAATGTGAATTGGTTCTAAAGCAGAAGTGATAAGAACTAGGCAAATGGGGGTAAGTGATTTGCCCAGGGTCCCACAGCTAGGAAGAGTCTGAGGTCAGATTTGAACCCAGGACCGCCCATTTCTCTGCCCGGCTCTCATTCCACAGAGCCACCCAGCTTCCCCAATCTGGGCCACTTAAAAAAAGTATCTTTGAATCCCTAGTGCCTTGCCCAGAATGAGAAGGTTATTTTGGTAGTTATGTGTAGAGAGGATTACAGATGAGAAAGATGATGGAAAGGGAGATCAGTTAGGAGGACAACACAATTTTAGACTAGAAAAGAAATGACACTGGCCTGAAGTAGGGCGGTGGACTAGAGAACAGGGCAGACATAAGAAAGGTTGCAGAAGTAGAATTCAAAGCATCTAACAGCTAAGGATATAGGGATTGTGGGAGAAAAAAGTCAAGGACAATTCCCAGGTTTTAAGCCTGAGTGGCTAGGAGACTAATACTATCATTAAGAGAAGTAAGAGACTCAAGAAGGGATGTAGGTTTAGTAGGGAAGAGAAGAAATTCAATTTGGGACATATTGAGTTTGCCATCTTGGTATATCCTTCCAGCAGAAAGTTGGAGATGTGGGCCTGGAGTCTAAGGGTTGTTTAGGAGTTTAGGGCCAGGGGTTTAGTGATGGAGACATGGTTTGGGAGTGCTGGGTTGGTTGTCCTAGAAGACAAATTTGGAATTAGAATAAAGGCGATATTTGAGTATAAGGGAGGAAATTAGATTACCTTGAGAGAGGGGGGAAAAGACTTTGGACAGAGTCCTGGGGAAGGAGGAGGGAAGTGGGAGACCCATGCTTAAGAGATGGAATTAGACTGAGTTAAAGATCCTTAATCTACAGAAGAATGTTGAAATTGGCCATCAAAATCTTCCACAAGCAGTTGCCCAAATACTTTCCTAACTAGTATTAGGTAGGAAGTAAGTACTTAATAAAGTCTTTTTTTTATTTATCTCTTTGTAATGGGGGATTGACCAATGGATGGCCAATCCTTAGAAGTTGCTTTGATGAGTTTCCAGAAATACATGACAGAGGGGCCTTTTCCTTCCCCAATTTCAGCTATTCTAATTATTTCAGGTCAGCTTACTGTGTGGTGTGGCCTAAGCCTTTTTAATTGACTGCTGAGCCAGAATTGAGTATGCACATAAAAGGTTTTAACAGAGGAAATACCGTTCTCTCTCTTTCCTAATGACTCTGGAGAGAACCTTCTGCTGGGGAGAGACAGAGTAGCAGCTGCTTCTGCCTTATTGCCCTACCCAGGCCTCCATGTGGCCATAAATGCATGGTTACCTCTGTTTCTTCTGTTGCTGTCACTACATTTATTCTGCCTTGATCTTTTAAATATTTTTCCTTATTTTTATTTAATTTAATTTTTAATTTTCATTTTAAAATATTTTTCTGTTGACATGATTCATTTTCTTTCCCTCTCCCTTCCCAGAGCCAATAAGCAATTCCACTGGGTTGTACAAATGTTATCACTTGATACCTACTTTCATATTATTCATTTTTGCTATAGAACGATTTTTTAAAGCTTAAAACCCAAATCACATACCCATATATACATGTGATAAGTGATGTCACATGTTTAGCTTTTGCATTTCTACTCCCATAGTTCTTTCTCTCAATATAGGTAACATTCTTTCCCATAAGTCCGTCAGGAGTGTCCTGGCTTGTTGCATTGCTACTAGTAGCAAAGTCTATTACATTTGATTTTTCTACAATGTTTTACTTTCTGTGTACAATGTTCTTCTGGTTCTGCTCATTTCACTGCATCAGTTCATTGAGGTTCTCCCAGTTCATATGGAAATTCTCCAGATCATCAATCCTTACAGCACAATAGTATTCCATCACCAACATATACCACAATTTGTTCAGCCATTCATTCCCCAATTGAGGGACAACCCTTCATTTTCCAGTGTTCTGCCACCACAAAGAGTGCAGCTATAAATATTTTTTTGTACAAGTCTTTTTCCTTATTATTTCTTTGGGGTGCAGACCCAGTGGTGGTATGGCTGGATCAAAGGGTAGGCAGTCTTTTAAAGTTCTTTCTCTATAATTCCTTATTCCCTTCCTAGGCATGAGGAATGAGGAATGAGAATGGCTGGACCAATTCACAATTCCACCAGCAATGCATTATTGTCCTGATTTTGCCATATTCCCTCCAACATTTATTATTTTCCTTTGGTGCCATATTGTCCAATCTGCTAGGTGTGAGATGCCACCTCAGAGGTGTTTTGATTTGCATTTCTCTAATTATGAGAGATTTAGAACACTTTTTCATGTGCTTATTTATAGTTTTGATTTCTTTATCTGAAAACTGCCGATTCATGCCCCTTGCTCATTTATCAATTGGGGAAATGGCTTGATTTTTTTGTACAATTGACTTAGTTCCTTATAAATTTGAGAAATGAGACCTTTGTCAGGGTTTTTTGCTGTAAAATCCCCCCTCCCCCAATTTGTTGCTTCCCTTCTAATTCTGGTTGCATTGGTTTTGTTTGCACAGAATCTTTTAAATTTAATATAATCAAAATTATTCATTTATATTTTGTAGTGTTCTCTATCTCCTGCTTGGTCTTAAATTCTTTCCTTTCCCATAGATCTGGCAGGTACACTATTCTATGTTCACCCAATTTGTTTATGATTTCTCTTTATATATTTAAGTCATTTACCTGCTCTGAGTTCATCTTTGGTATAGCGTGTAAGATGTTGATCTAAGCTCAGTTTCTCCCATACTTCTGCCTTGATCTTAAGTGAATGAGTATTGGAAATTGGAATCAATGATTATAATCTTGGAAGTTTCAAAATGTTGGAAGAGCCACCAAAGGTCCAAGAACTGGAGTTCATGGTAGAAACTGTTTATAAGCTAAATCCAAAGAGAACCTACCCTTAACCAACCTGTCTGACCTGGTGCACAGAAGTGAAACAAATTGACAACATATATTGTCTTTTTTATTTAAACCCTTACTGTCTGTCTTAGAATCAATGTTGTATATCTGAACCTAGGACCTCCTGTCTGTGGGTCTTAATCCACTGAGCCATTTAGCTTGCCCTCTACCTTCCATCTTAGAAATCAATACTAAGCAGTGTGGGATTTCCTGAATTCAAACCTGGCCTCTGTCACTTCTTAACTGTGAGAACCTGAGCAAGTCAATTAACCCCCATTGTTTAGCCCTTACTGCTCTTCTGCATTGGAACCAAAATGCAGTATTGATTCTAAGATGGAAAGTTAGGGATGAAAAACAAACAAACAAATAACTAAGTAATTTAGGAAGTGTCTGAGGTCAAATTTAAATCTAGGACCTCCTGTCTCCTGGCCTGGCTCTCTATCCACTGAACCACCATTATGTCCTTAAAGGAAGGGAGTTACTCATCCATGTGCTATTCCATCCCCAGAGGTGAACTGGTTAAATGGAATGTTGGTCCTCACCATTTTAAATCTGAGTCCTCTCTCCTTGGGGACTGAAGTGGAAGTGAATATGCTCCTAGTGTCTGGGATTATTGGACTTCTATTTTTATAGGAACTTCTCAGTAAAAATCCCTTTGTAAAATTGAATTGTTGTTAATTGGTTAATTTTGAGAAGAGAAGACATTGATAAAATTGATATTAGGGAAGATGATAGCTAATCAGATAATATCATTTGCTACCAACTCCACTACCATCATTCTCATGCCCCCCTTGCAGTTTCTTTTTGTATTGTCTTCTCCCACCAGATTGTAAGCTCCTTGAGGACGGGACTCATTTGTACCATCAGCTTGCCCACACACAATAAGCGCTTAATGTTGCTGTTGTTTAAGAGAACCAATGACATCACATGTCTTGATTTGCTTGTGATTTGGATTTAAGTGAGGCAGGGTTACACAGAGTCACCAGCTTCACTCTCTTCCACAGCCATCCAAGTTCAGTGACAAGACAAAAGTTAGGATAACTGGAGGGCCTGGCATGCAGTGAATGACCTTGGCATCTTTGATGTCTAACAAAGCTCTAAGTGCTCCACATTGCCTGCTTCAGCTGCCTTCATGGCCCTGGAACAAATTATTTTCATATGCCCATTCCACCAGGGGAAACCTTCACATGCTTGAGGTAGACCCCCTTCCATGGATGAGAGGTGAGTGTCAAGTGGATTACCAAAGGTGGATGAGCAGCCTTGCAAAGGGCTCCACAAGCCCTCAAACCTTCTTGAATACCCATATGCCCCAGGTACTTAATAAATGTATTATATCATATATTGGGGGTCCACACTGGACATGGGTTTATGAATAATAATACAAGAAAATCTCCCAATCTCTCTCAGTGTAATCTCTAGGACTCTGGGGGTGGGGGGGTGGGGTATGGAGAGAAATATCCTTGTTCTGATGACTGACCTGTTAGGTCTAACTTGGGGTTTGAGAAATTGAGTTCAAAGACTGTATGTTACACATGTTAAGCATTCATTTTTTCAGTTCAGGAAGCTGAGATGTTAGAAAGACTAGAGCAGAGCTAAAAAGAAATATGTCAGGAAAGTCAAAGGAAAAGTCTCAAGAAGTGGGGTTACCTGTCAGCTATGGCAGGTTTGAGAATGAACGCTAAATAGTGGCCAAGGAACTTAGTAAGAGGTTTTTGGTGACCTTTGAGAGCAATGTCAGTTAAGCAGTGAGTCAGAAGTCCTCGTAAAGAGTTATAGGGTCATCGAATACAGAGGGAGTATAGGAAGTGAATATACACTTCCTGTTTTAGAAGTCTGAGAAAAAGTCAATTACCACAAGCTTACTATGTGCAAGGCACTGTGCCAGGTGCTGGGGATTCAAGGTTAAAAAAGTCTTGATTTGCTCTCAAGGATCATACATTCCTATTGAAGTTTGTGTTGTTGTTGTTCAGTTGTGTCCAGGTTTTTGTGACCGCATTTGGGGTTTTCTTGGCAAAGATACTGGAATATTTTGCCATTTCCTTCTCTAGCTCATTTTACAGATGAGGAAATTGAGGCAAACAGAGATAAGTGATGTGTCCAGGGTCATACAGCACCACCTAGCTGTCCTATTGGGAGTGGGGAAATATGACACATACAGAGAGAGGGGCAATCAGGTGTTAAAGTTGATAGGGAGATGTAGCTGAAGTCAGGAAGATATTGATTCTTAAACAGGTAAAGTTTTTTTTTTTTTAAGCCCTTCATTTGCTTGGAACTCAGCACTAAATTTTACTAACTGATTTTCCTCAGAACCCCGTTTTTCTCTACTGGAAAAGTGATCAGATAACACAGCTTTGTGTTTGCTTCAACAAACAGGACATGGCTGTGTTCAGAAGCTATAGCTGAATCTGTCACTGAACAGCCTTAGACAAATCCTCAATGATCCATTGATCTCCTGATCTTATTGAGTCCATGAAATTTACCTCAAGTTGTTACATGTGCTCAGGTGCAGAAACTGGATCTAACTGAAAAATATTGTGAAAATCATTTCAGTGAAGTCCTTTGATCTGGAAGCATTGCCAGCATCTTTGGTAAAAAGCACCATAATCTGACTTTGTAAATACAGCTGTAAGCCTCCCCTATTCTGGCAAAAAAGGCGTTTGGACAAACTAACTTTGAATTCAACTTTGGGGTTCTAATGCCCTCCTCAAATTTGTTTAAAAGTCATTCTACAATAAAATAAAACCGAATGTTGACCCTGGAGAAGAGTAAAGAAAGTAAGCCTTTCCTCCTTCATTGCAGAAGTGTGTGTGTGTGTGTGTGTGTGTGTGTGTGTGTGTGTGTGTGTGTGTGTGTGTGTGTGTGTAGGGGGGACATGGATGTGGAATAATTCATTTACTGTCAGAGGGGTTAGTTTTGCAGACTGCTCCCACCCCTTTTCTTGTACATGGGATTGATACTTGGGGTAGCTAGTTGGGAGGGGGAAGGGCGAAGGGATCTCCTTAGAAATTGATGTGACGGGAAAACAAAGGGCTTCGGGCTTTTGAAAGAGTGTAGGTCGGGGTACTGCAGGTAGGGGAGGATCTCATTTGTGAGTAAGTTCCCGACCGGCGCTTCTGGCCTGAGCTGGGTGGGTTGGGTTGCTGAGCTCGCCCCGCCTTGCACTTAGCTGGCTAAGTGTCAGCTCAGGCGGGGCCAGCGGAGGGAAAAGTAGGGGAGGAGGGAGAGTAAAGGAGAAAGGGAGGGGAGGAAATCGGACTAGGCTAGTTGGCTGGGGAGGCAGGCCGGCTGGCCGGCTGGGAGGGAGGGAGGGAGGAAGGGGAGGGAAGGGGAGGAGAGAAGACAAGCCGAAGCAAAAAAGGGTAGAAGAGTGTGCTGGCGCGCGAGGGAGCTGCGGGATAGAGTTGGTCCTGCAGTTAGAGAAGTTGGGTCCCGGGGTGCAGAGCCAGCCCACCCACCACCACTCCCCGCGGGGTCCTTGCTCTGGGCCAGGCCCTGGCCTGCAGGAGGAGACTGATCCGGAATAGCCTGCGGGATTATAGACTCTACTCTCTTGCCCCGCCAGAGCTGAGAGGTGGGTGGCGGCGGCGGCTGTGGCGGCGGGGACAGAGAGAGCCGTGCGGTAGTTGGTACCCTCCATGCAACAGGGCAGCCTTTGGAAGGGATGGTAGCAGCTGAGCCCGGGCCATTGCAAACACAGCAGCAGCGGCGGCAGAGGCGGCGGCTGCACCCTTCCCCCTCCTCTGCCTCGGTGGGGACTGCGAGTTCGCAGGGTCCCGCGCGGCGGGAATGAGGCTTCGTCTCCTTGGACTGGTCCTCTGCACTTCGGCTCTGGTAGCACAGTTCCGATCCCCCAGTCCTGGGGGCAAGTGTGGCTTGGCTCTCCAACTCCAGGGGTGAGAGCGAATCTGGGGCTTTCACCGTGGTTGGCGTCTCCTCACGGGATCCATCCCTAGCCTAGCTTAGCCCAGTCGGGCCCCGGGAGCTGGGAGCCCCGGATCGGCTCCCTCACACCCCTCACCATGTTCCGAAGGCTGTGGTCTCTTTCCTCCTGCTTCCTAGTGTTCTGCACCCTCCTGCCCCAGAGCCCAGGTAAGTCTTAGTTGTAACCCAGGAACTGCTAGCAGGAACTTTGCAGGACAGACCTCGGGCCCTGGGAGTCCCGGGAGCGAGGTTAAAGAATAAGTAGGAAGGGAGAAGAGGTTCTGGGACTAAAGGCATCTTATTGCATTTAGGTGGAAGGATGGGGGCGGGAAAAGGGTTTGAATTGCACGCCTCTGATCTAGCGCACAGAACTTGGTGGTTCCAGCCCAGCTGCGCAGCCCCAGCCAGAGTGGATGTTGTCCTGGCTTTCCTCCCCGCCCTCCCCTCCTCTGGAGGAGCCTTCTCTTCCTGCGTAAACAGCGACTTCATCTGTTGACTGAGCCTGTGGTGTGTGCTCGGAGGTGCCCACTGAGGCGGAGGAGGCAGAGTGAGCCAGAGAGCTGGAGCTGGGCTTCTCCATACCCTAGGGCACAAAAGAAGCTCAGTGGATGGATGTGGGCAGAGCTTTGGGGGAGTGTGCGAGCCATGCGGACGATGTCCTTGGCCAGGGGAAAGCTTATTGCCACAAGACTGAGTTTTCCTTGTGAACCGGAGGGCGGAGTCTGTAAAGTCCGGCACGGGTTTGTGTCCCTTGGCAATAGCCAAGAATCTTTGAATGTCCGATCTGGAAGGAACCTGGAGGTAATTCGTCCCACCTCCCTTCATTTTACTGATCGGGATGCCGAGAGCTTTGCCAAATAGGACCCAAGTCCCAGGCCACGCTACCTATGCCTATGCCCAGCCACCCCACCTATGCTCAGCTCAAAGAAGCCCCAGGGTTTAAAGTAGCCACTCTCCAGCTGTCTATATACTCTTCTCATTCCCAATTCCTATCTAATAGCTAATATCTAATATCCTACTCCAAGGGAATCCAGAGAAGCTCCCGTTTAATCTGACTTTGGAAGGGTATGTGTGCATGACTGTGTGTTGTTTTGGGTGATTTCTCCAGTGATTTCATTGGTAGCAGGAACCCCGGAAAACTCCTGCTTCTGCTAGATACCTTTCTGTTCTAGATGATTCTGCCTGAAGGCGCTGAAAAGTTAAATGATTTGTTCTGGGGCTTTCAGAGAGCCAGTCACGCCAGGACTAGTTCTGGGTCAGAGAAGAGGCCTGAACCCAGACCCTGCTATTTCCCTTTCCACTATCCTCAGACTCTCCCCAGAGAATGTAAGGGCTCTGACTTTATGAACTTTTAAATCGTCCTGTTCATCATTTCCTGTAGCACAGTAGTATTCCATCACCATCATAGACCACAATTTGTTCAGCTATTCTCCAATTGAGGAACATTCTTTTATGACCTTTCAGCTTGGGGTAAGTATTGTACCTTTCATAGAGTGAAGCCCTAGAAAAACGACCTCTTAACGTTATTAAACTGATGGGCAAATAACTTTTATCAATGAGGTGGTTTCTCTCCCTACTCCTCCCCCCCCCCCCATATTGTGTTGGGAAGAGAGAGAATAATAAGCATCCACTCTCACACACACAGAAGACATAGACCCATTCCCTAGGGATTTGGGGGAGTTTAATTCTCTGTGCATTGTTAGCAAGTTGTCACTTGTCCAAGGAATCATTCCTAGAAGCCTGAAGGGATGCTGCTCTCCTCCCCCATTCCTTTACTCCTGAATTTTATTTAAAAGAAGTGAGTATTTTCTGTGGGATAAGTATTGGGGGAGATAGGGGCTGGGAGTGAAGGGTGAGAATGAGGAGGGGGGGCAGAACAGAGAGGGAGAAAGAGAGAGGAAAAGAGAAATAAAGACAGAGAGAGAGAGAGAGAGAGAGACAGAGAGAGAGAGAGAGAGAGAGACAGAGAGAGAGAGAGAGAGAGAGAGAGCCTAAGAGAGAGCTTTTTAAAGTATAGTAACAAGTTTGCTTTCATTGAAACAAATAGCCCAGAGCTATAACTAAACAACCTTTAACTTGCCCTCCAGGGCTGATAAAGCACATCTTTAGGGGAAAAATATGGATTTTTCTTGTCCACAGGGAGAAAACTCTATTGACCAGACCTTCATACTGTACAAAGCAGAGCTTAGGGTGAAAAATAGAAGAAAGTTCTCTATTAATGTGCTTCACTTACCTTTTTGCGGTTTCCCCTTTCCTCACTGATTTCCCCAGTGATCAGTCATCCCCCCCTCAAAAATACTTAGCCTGCATCTAGAAGGAATGAGGTCTCAGATAACGGGAAGCTTGTCATTCCTCAGAGTAGTTATCTTTCTCTTAGTGGATTGGAGTTTCCAGAAATTTAGAGCTGAAAAGGACCTTGAAAGATATTAATTTACTCCTTTCACCAAATATTCAGGGACTACTCTGGGTAAGCTATTGCAATAGCAGCTGAGGGAGAGATGGAGTGCAAAGATAACAACTGTGTAGAAGTTTGTAGGACTCTTTCTGAGTTCAAATCTGTTCTTGACACTTACTAGATGTCTGAACCTGAGCCAGTCACCTAGCCCTATTTGACTCATTTTTTCTCACCTATAAAATGATCTGGAGAAGAAACTGGTAAATCACTTCAGTATCTTTGCCAAGAAAATCTCAAATGGAATCTTGAAGAGTCAGACACAACTAAAAAAATGACTGAACAACTAAAAGGCTAAGTACTTTAAGTCATTGGCCCCAGGTTCTTGAGCTAGTTAGTGACTAAGGGAGAAATCAAGGCCCAGATTCCAGTGTTGAGCCTTGGTGCCCAGTCTCATGTTTAACTTAAGTCCCAGATTTTAGTATCAAGTCTCTCCAGTGGCTGCAAAGAATGCTATTTGAAACTTGCACCTCAGATAGAGAAAAATGATTCCCAGAGATCTCAACTATACTAAAAACTGGAATATAATATATTCTACTTAAGCAAAGCACAACATGGTTTGAGATTTCAAAGGAGGGATTGAGGTTTGGTCATAGTTAAACAGGCTATAGATTTTGAACTGTAAGGAAACACTGAAGTCACCTAGTTCAACTCTTTTAGTTTCCAGATGAGGAAACTGGGCTGAAAAAAGGCTGTGATTTATCCAAAGTCACACAGGTGGTAACTGGCAGGGTGAACACTGGAACAGAGGCTCCCTGACACTTGAGCTAATAGTTTTCCATTGCACCATGCTGTCTTGGGAGGGCTCCAATTTTATTTCTCCTAATTTCTCAATAATGTAAAAAGCCTTCCCCCCGCCCCTGCATCTCCCTTACCCTCTCCACCTTCAGCCCCCTTTTTTAAAAGTAGCATAAATGCTTTCTCAAGCCTTACTCCTGGCTTCCTAATGAGAACTGTGTTTGAAAGGGAAAATCTAATTGTAGATCAGAGAGAAACAGCACAACAGGGCCAGGGCCAGGCATTTCTAAGAAATGGCTCACATTTATATGTCCTTTTTCAATTTACAAAATACTTTCTCTGCACAATCTTGTGAGGCAGGTATTACAGGGATTATTAACCCTATTTTACATATGAGGAAAACTGAACCCTAGAGAAGATAATTGGTTTATATAATGTAACTAGTAAGTATATTGGTTGAGCCACGATTTCAGGTCTTCTGGCTCCCAAGCTTAGTGAAAGTCATGCTGGGAAGGACTGAATTTCTGAAACCTTCCTCCATCCCCTCCTTCCAGCTTTGGTTCTTACTGTCCAATTCAGGATTGTGGTATTTATTTCAAGTGAAAATCAGGAACAAATTATTAAATTTTTTGAAGAACTTCACCTCTAGGAGTATCCCTTTCCTTTGTAATGGCCACCTTGGTAACCCTTGAAGACCTTGCCTTATCTAAGTCATTTAGCAAAATGAAATTTCTTGGAAACAGGACTTGGGTTAGTGAAACTCTATTACTGAGACATTTCAGTACTTGCACGTCTGTTAGACTTGGAGTCAGAAAGACCAGAGTTCAGATCTCTTTGACCAGATCTATGCTGTCTGGCAAGATTAGATTTGGAAGCAGAAAGACCTGAGTTCAAGTCCTTCTGACCAGAGATGTGTTGGCTGGCAAGAGCTATAAATCAAGGTTTAATTTATTGTTGATAGTTTAGATTTAAGACAATGATAAAGAAAATGTTTATAATGCAGATTACATTTTAAAATTATGTCACTGGGGGCAGCTGGGTGGCTTGGTGGATTGAGAGCCAGGTCTAGAGATGAGATAATCCTCAAACATTCCTTAGCTGTGTGACCCTGCACAAGTTACTTAAACTGGATAGTCTAGCCCTTACTGCTCTTCTGCCATGGAACTAATAATACTTAGTATTGATTCCAATATGCAAGGTAAGGGTTTTTTAAAAGTACGTCATTGCATTTTTGGAGAACTGGTTGTTAAACATTTGCCAGCATAGCCTTATCTCTGACCATGGGAAAGGAGAGGAAAGGCTTCCCAAGAAAGGTGAGAGTTCATAGAGAGGGACCCAGCCACAGAGTCAGAAACACTTGGATTCAAGTCCAGTCTCTGACACATACTAGCTCTGTGACCCTAGCCAAGTCACTTAACCTTTCAATGTTGCAGGCAGCTCTCTAAAATCCTAAATTTAGAAGTTCTGATTATCATCATTAGAAGGGGTTTATTTACTGGGATTTCCTTGAGCTAATTAAATCACAGGACCAGCCCCCAAAACAGTCCCCTAATGAGAGAATTCATTTAAAGTACTTTGGAAACTTTAAAGAGCTCTGTGACCCTCAATTATTTTATTTTTAAAAACAAATTAGATATGCCTGTTCTTCGTGGACGCCCCAAGAATTCCATTTTCCAGAGTTCAGGGAAAGCCAATTCATTCCTTTACTGTACTAGACTCTTTCTGACAGCTCCCTTCCCCCTCTCCACGTTTTCCATACACAGGGCAGTGAGAAAGTGGAGAATTGGTGGTAAGTCTGCATTCTCTCTTCAGCTAGCCCAGTGCCAGGATTAGACATGACCGGACTTCTGTTTGCTCTTTGGGTTTACATTTTAACTCAGTTGCCCCTGAATCAAGGAATTCTGTAAAGGATTTTGTGGCAGAAGAGGGAAGGGGCTAATTAATTCTGATTAGTATTCCTCTCTGGCTTGTCCTCCATGCTGATTTAGCTATTGAGGCAACTGAGAATAAAATATCTGCAGAACTTGGCAATGGGCCCTTTGTACTTGTTTGCCACAGGAGCTAATTTTTCTTCTTCAGCCTGGTCATGGAAATATTCTCCTGAAGGCTCAAATATATTAATAACTCGGGACAGTCACCCAGTTCACAGACAATACCGGCCCTTCAGAATGGATCTGTGTGTATCTAGGCTAATAGGAGGGTAGATCTCTGCAAAGGCATTTATCTGTTGGCTGGGGTTCAGGTCTTTGGGCACTGGTGTCTTGGTGTGGCTTGTTCCCTTCACCGTCCCCCGCCCCATCAGCCCCCTGTTGGAAATGGATTAATGGCTTTTATAAACATAAAGGAGCTGTTTATTTATTGGCCCTGTTTGGGTCAGTCCTCTCTCCCTCAGTGTGCAACATTGGGAATGGTTTGCTGTGGGTGTGTGGGGTTGAGGCTAACATTGGCAGATGGGATTAGCAAACTGGGGATGCTGCTCTTGTTTACCCCCAGACCTCTTCACTCAATTGGCCATCATCACAGCTACCTTATGGGTCATACAGGGCGCGTGCAAATCAGCACAGATGGTGGGAAGGAAGATAAGATGATACTTGAGCAGTTGTCCTAAGGAGGGGCAGCTAGGTGACACAGTGGATACAGCAGCAGCCCTGGAATCATGAAGACTCATCTCTCTGAGTTCAAATCTGGCTTCAGACACTTACTAGCTGGGTGACTTTAGGCAAGTAACTTACCCTCCATTTGCCTCCGTTTCCTCATATGGAAAATTAATTGGTGAAGAAAATAGCAAACCACTCCAATATCTTTCTCAGGAAAACCCTAAAGGAATCATGAAGAGTTGCCTACAGTAACTGAAATGACTGAACGACAACAAAAGCACAAAATCGGGAAAGGATCGAGGCTGTGTGGGCTGTGGGTTTGAGTTATGTGAGTATGCAGGAATGAGGCAAACATTGGCACATGTGATTTATGGGAAGTGGAGACACTGGTCCTACTTGTCCCCCTCCCATCTCACTCATTTGACCATCATCAGAGCTACCTTATGGGTAATACAGGGTGAGGGCAAGTCAGCACTGATAGTGGGATTCAGATGAGATATTTCTTGAGCAGTAGACAAAAGTAGAGCTATTGAGATTCTCCTCAAAATCATCTAGAAGCCAAAGATCTTGGGGAAGTGGGGGTTGGGATGGGCAGAGGAAACCAGAGAGAAATTAAAAAAAAAAAAACAACACTTGTCTGTCCTCTAATTTCCTTCCAGAAGTTGGCAGAGAGAATGTCTTATGGAACTTTGTGGTCTAGTGTTTTGTTTTTGTTTTTTTTAATCAATCAAGCATTTGCTAAGTTGCTACTTTAAGTCAGTCATTGGAGATGTTTAAAAAATGAAATTCAATTCAATAAAAATTTATTAAGTGCCTGCTATGGAGGCAGTTAGGTGCCTCAGTGGAGACAGGAGGTCCTGGGTTCAAATATGACCTCAGTTACTTTCTAGCTTTGTGACTCTGGGAAAGTTAATTTCAGAGGCATTCCTGCTCTTCCGCCTTAGAATCAATACTTCCAAGGCAGAAGGTGAGGCTTTAAAAAAAAAAAGTGCTTACTGCATATCCGAAACTATGCTCAGTGTTAGGGCTACAAAAGAAAAGGCAAAAGACAGGTTCTGCTTTTAAGGATCTTATAATCTGATGGGAGAGACAACATGCAAACAAATGTATTCAAAGCAGGCTATATACAGGAAAACTAGGAAATAATTAATAGTCCCTGCCCTCAAGGGGTCAAGAAGAGAGACATTGTTTTTCCATGCTTCTAGACTACAGTCTACCACTGTGGTGGTGAACCTCTAACACATGTGCCAGAGGAGGCACTCAGAGCCTTCTCTGTGGGCATGCCTACTGTAGCCCCAGTACAGAGTTCTTCAGAGTTCATTACTAGAAAACCAGAGGGACATAGGACTGGGCTGTTCTTCTCCCCATCTCCACTTGAGCCTGAGGATATTTCTCATAGCCCCCACCCCTCTAAAAGGTTCACTGGTCTACCATTATCTTCATCATAGCATCACAGGGTCATAGATATAAAGTTGGAAGGTACCTTTTGATATTTAGTCTAATTCTTAATGTTTTGGAGGAAGAAATTGAAGTCCACATGGTGAATTGACTTGTCTCCAGGGTTTGGAGTAGTCATGATCTTTTTCCTTTCCTGGTTTGAACCTCATTCAATATCTTGCATTTTGTTTAATCTTTATTTGGGTCTAATGGGAGAAGCTAGGTGGCATCATAGTGCATAGAGCTTTATTCCTGGAATCAGGAAGACTCATCTTTCTGAGTTCAAATCTGATCTCAAACACTTAGCTGTGTGACTCCTGGTGGGCAAGTCAATTAACCTCATTTACCTCAGTTTTCTCATCTGTAAAATAAGCTGGAGAAGGAAATGCCAAACCATTCCAGTATCTTTGCCAAGAAATTCCCCAGTGGGGTCTAGAAGAAGCAGACTTTATTGAAACAAGTGAACAACAAAATCACAAATTTGTGTCTAATTTCCATGAAGACAGGAATGAGTCTGCCCCAGTGTCTAGGACAGTGCTTTGTATAATCTTTCCTTAATAAGTTTTGTTTTCATAGGAGAATAGATTGAGCTCTGGAAGAAACTTTAGAGGTCAACCCGTTTCAGAGCTCTTTACTTTATAGATGTGAAGTGACTTGCCCAGAATCACATTGCTCAGTATGTAGCTAAGTAAGATTTGAACCCAGGTCTTTGTGAAACTAAGGTCCAACACTCTATCTTTACCATAATCATCCAAACTGTTCTTGTTGAGTCTGAAGGAAGATTTGTTTTCTTTTTGCTTGTTGAAACATGGCACTGGATGTTTTCATTAAAGACCTACTTTGCTCCTCTGCTAAAAGGACAGTAACACAATTATATAGTCATTATCACCCCTCCCTTTCTGAACAAAAGTGTAGGACAGACAGATTGTTGAATACTAGTTACTAACTGTCTCCTGCTCCTCCCAGTCCAATTTGCTGGGTGGATGCCCTGCCTTGGGAATTTCTAGATCTAGACCTAGAATTTTGAATACTTCCCCAAGGTTTGTGGTTCCAGATGGGTGGAAAGGGGACCTAAGAATCACAGTGCTTAAGGGAAGACTCATGGTGACACTTCTTCAATTTTTAAAAGAAATTCTTACTTTCTGTGTTAGTAACAGCTCTCAGATAGGACAAGGGCTAGGCAATAGGGGTTAAGTGACTAGCCCAGGATCACACAGCTAGGAAGTGTCTGAGCCCAGATCCTCTCAACTCCAAGCCTTGTTCTCTGACCACTGTGCTACCCAGCTGCCCTTGACCCTTCCTCTTGCTAGTATGTTCTTTGATCAAGAAAGATTCAGCTAAGAATGACATTGTGAAATCAGGAGAGCTCTGGCTTATTGAGGCATTAGTTTATAGAAATCCACATAAACATGTTACATGTCACCATTCAGGGAGAATAACAAGTTTTAGTGAAGTTTATAAAGTTCGCCTGAGGATAGACATCATCGTTCCCAAGGGAAAAACCGATCTTCACAGCAGACAGTAATGCCATAGCCCCTCAAAAGTAGAAAACTCCCTTGTTTGTAGCTCTTGAGAAATTTTTTCCTGAAATATAAGGCATTTTTTATGAAATGTAAAATTTATATTTCTTGTCTTTTTTAACCTCTCTCTGGGATTTTAAGCTCTCTTATGGCAAGAATCATCTATATAATTCCAAGAATTTTCCCACAGTATTTAATAAAGGCTACCGCATAGGATGAATGTTTAGTGAAGGGAGCTGTCTTATTCTTTGTGTCTTCTTTGATGCTTATTACAATTTCCGCCCTCAGTTGGTCCTGACTCTTCTTTGATGGGAGATGCACCACCTAAATAATTAGGTACATATAAGATATATATGGAAGGCAACATGAAAGGGCTTTGTATTTGTATCCCCAGATTTTAGCACAGTGTAAGCACTTAATAAATGCTTTAAAAAAATCTGTTCATCCATTCATCTATCCCGTCAATTACCTATCTATCCATCCATCCATTCATTCATTCATTCAAAGTCCAACCTATGACCCATGCTGGCTTTTTGACACTGGGCAAATTTTTTAATGTCTATTTAATGAGCCAGACAACTCCAAGACTATAATTTGCAAGTCTGTATTGGTAGAAGAACTTTCTCTGTAATGAGTTCCCTCTACCAATGGAATCACTGGTCTGGACCTCACCCTCCACCCCTCGTAGTTAATGCTAAATTATTTGCAGATGCTGTAGGACTTAAGTGAAAAGTGAACTGGGACTGGAGTAGTCAGCAGAGGCTTCAGGGTGACGAGATCTAAAAGATTGGTAGGATTTGGATAGTCAGAGAGGGGAGGAAATAGCATCTTGGCGAGAGAAAAAAAAACCAACAAGATTGTAGGTTTATAGATTTAGAGCCAGAAGGATGTTGAGACATCATCTCATCCAACTCTCAATTTACAGTTGAGAAAATTGAGACCCAGAAAGGTTAAGTGACTTACCCAGTGTCACAGGACAAGTAAAGGGCAGTGCCATGATTTGAACCCAATTTCTCTGATTCCAAATCAGAGTGAAAGCAAAGAATTATGAGTACTAAGTAAAACTTGATCATGGGCCTGGAGAGTGAACAAACAAACTAGCCTGCCTAAAGAGCAAAGAGCTCATGCTATTATGCTGGTACAAGAACTCACCCTTAAGTAAGTGCTTGGAGTTGTCCAAGGGTTTCCTATGTACCGAGTCCATGAGGAACATTGTGGCAAGTATTATTCTTTCCATTTTGTGCATGAGAAAATGAATGTTAAATGACTGGCTCACTGTCAAAAAACAAGCAAAAAATAAGTCATGTGATAATATTTTAAGAATGTGCAAAAAAAAAGAATTTAGAACTTAGCTATAGCAGTACTTCTTTCAAGATCCTCATTTTTCTTTATATTCACTAAAAAAAAACAAAAAAACAAAAAACCTTTACCTTCTGTCTTAGAAAGAATACGAAGTATTGTTTCCAAGACAGAAGAGTGGTAAGGGCTAGGTCATTGAGTTTAAGTGACTTGACTAGGGTCATATAGCTAGGAAGTAGCTGAGGTCAAATTTGAATTCAGGACCTCCTAAATCTGGACCTTGCTCTTGATCCAATAAGGCACCTTGCTGCCCCCTCTTTACATTCATTTTTGATGGACTGATTAATATAATCATCTGAGGGAATATTTTAATTCTAAAAGTCAGAATGTTAATCCAGATGAATCTCTAATTGGCAGAGGTTCTTGCAGAGAATGTTGTTTTTGCTTTGTTTTGTTTTGTTTTGAATGGAAGATTTCAACACTAAAATCCAAAAGGAATGCAGGAATTCTTTTTTTTTTTAAACCTTTACCTTCCGTCTTAGAGTCAATACTGTGTATTGGCTCCAAGGCAGAAGAGTGGTAAGGGCTAGGCAATGGGGGTCAAGTGACTTGCCCAGGGTCACACAGCTGGGAAGTGTCTGAGGCCAGATTTGAACCTACGTCCTCCCATCTCTAGGCCTGGTTCTCAATCCACTGAGCCACCCAGCTGCCCCCTGCAGGAATTCTTAACCCAAGGTTCTGTGAAATTATTTTTTAAAAAGTATTTTCATAACTTCATTTCAATATCACGGGTTTCCTCTGTGATCCTGAGCATTTTATTTTATGCACTTAAAAGCATAATTTTGAGAGGGGTCCACAGGCTTCATCAGACTGCCACGAGGGGGTCCCTGGCACAAAAGGAGTTCAGAAGCCCTGGACAGAGATCTGCAACTTGACTCTCCCTGGAGACACAACCTATTCATCAGTTAGAAATATGACTACATTAACAATCTTTTAGAAGAAAAATCAGGAGATGAAAGTCATGGGATCCTAGCTCTAGAGTTGAAGGCAACCTCGGAGGCCATGTGGTCCAACCCCCTTACTTTATATTTGAGGAAACCAAGGCCTCTTGAGGGTAAGTAACTTGTCCAGGGGCACCCAGGCAGCATGCATCAGAGGCAGGGCTGATACCAGCGCCAACCAGCCCTTTTTCCATTCCACCCCAAATGAATTGCGGAAGCATTTTGAAGTTGAGACTGTTACAGTCATTGATGTATGAGGTGATCATGATATGACAGTTGGAAAGGAATGATGGAGGTAAGAAATCTTTTAAAGAAAATTCAGGGGCTTGTTTAGCTTTTTGTTGTTTGGTTGTTTCAGTCATGTCTAATTCTGTGAGCCCATTTGGGGTTTTCTTGGCAAAGATACTGGAGAGTGGTTTGTCATTCTTTCTCCAGCTCATTTCTCCAGCTCCAGATGAAGAAACTGAGGCAAACAGGGTTAAATGACTTGCCCAGCATCACACAGTTAGGAAGTGTCAGAGACTTGATTTGAATTCACATCTCCCGACTCCAGACTCTATTCTTTATCCACTGAGCCAGCTGCTCCCCAAAATGGTGAATTATTGAGAGGTCTAATAAGGCTTAGCTAATTCAGATACTTATCATAGATTTAATGCTGGAGAGGGCCTTAGAAATCACTTACTCTAGTGAGGAAATATAGACCAGGAGTGATTTGCCCATGGTAATTAGTAGCTAAACTGAGGTTCAAATCTATCAGGGCTTCTGCCTGCAAATTTGCTGCCTTTTCCAGCCTGACTTTGTTGCCAGGTTTGCACTTTTTTTTTGTTTAAAGATTATGGTTTATAATAAACCTGAGAGCCTTAAAGCATTGGGGAAAAAAAGTGTTTAAGCTGAGATAGAGATAGGAAGTCAATGTGTGTAATAGAAAAGTAAATGTGGTGATAGTCTGTTTTTACTACTTCCTATTTTGGTAACCTAGTGTGACTTTCTGTGGATCCAGCTTTTATTTCTTACTTCCTTTCTTTGAAAACATACATACAGTGGTTCTGGGTGACTCACTCAGCCAACCAAATGTCCCACTGTCTCAAATGTCAATGTGTTTAGAGAGTGGAGAATGCCCAAATGAGCAAAATAGCTTGGCAGAATTTCTAGAATGGAAACAGATTGGAAATATTTATGAGATTTGGGAACAATTTGGTGTGGTCATCCATATTTTCAAGTCTTCCAAGATCATTCCAGCTCTAAAATTCTGTGATGTAGCCATGTTCTTTGTGGTGGCAAAAACTGGAAAATGAAGGGGTGTCCATCGATTGGGGAAGGGCTGAACAACTTGTGGTATATGATAGTGATGGAATACTACCGTGATGAAAGGAATGATGAACTGGAGGAATTCCACATGAATTGGAAGAAGCTCAGTGAACTGATACGGAGTGAAATAAAGCAGAACCAAGAGAACATTGTAAACAGAAAGTGAAACATTGTGGAACTATCCAATGTAACGGACTTTTACTAGTAGCAATGCAACAAGCCAGGATATTCCCAAGGGACTTTTGAGAAAGAACTGTGGGAGTAGAAACACAGAAGAAAACATATCACTGATCATATAATTTGTTTATATGAATCTATGAGTTGGGCTTTTGGTTTTAAAAGATTGCTCTATTGCAAAAATGAATAATGTGGAAATAGGTATCAAGTGACAACATTTGTAAAACCCAGTGGAATTGCTTGTTGGTTCTGGGAGGGGAGAAGAAAGAAGGGAAGGAAAGAAAATGAATCATATAAACATGGGAAAATATTTTAAAAAAATAAAAATTTAAAAGGCAAAAACATAAAATAAAATAAAATTCTGTGATAGTAAATACCAGCATAGTCACTCTACTTAATTGGAAATTGGTATATATATAGTATTCCTCTTTCAGGAAGTTCTAATGGCAACATACTCTTTGGGACAGACTTCTGCTTGGATAAAAACAAAAACAACAGTATACTTTAGTATAACAGAGGGGTAATTTATTATTATTATTATTATTATTATTATTATTATTATTATCGATAAGGACTGGATCTATGATTTAATTGTTATAGGTAAGTCCTAAGTGAAGAAATTCCCTCTTCCAGTGCAATTCAGCAACATCTCTTCTTCCTTGACAATTGTCTAGAACATTGAGGAATTAAGTGACCTCCCAGTGTTGCCCAACCAATATGTGCAGGGCTAGTTAGGTGGCTCAGTAGATAGAGTGCTGGGTCTGAAATTGGAAGAATGTGAGTTCAAATGACAGCTTCAGACGCTTACTGGCTGTGTGATCCTGGAAAAGTCACTTAACCACAATTTGCCTTAGTTTCCTCATCTGTAAAATAGGGATGATAATAATAGCACCTATCTCCCAGATCAGTGCTAGAAGATCAACTGAGATAACTGTAAAGTATTTAGCAGAATACCAGGCACACACTACATTAATGGTAGCTGCTACTCCTCCTTAACTTCTGTTTGCCTCAGTTTCCTCATATGTAAAGTAGAGATAATAATAGCACCCATCCAGTGGGTTATTGTGAGTGTCAAATGAGATAATGTTATTAAGTACTTAGCACAGTAGCTGGCACACAGTAAATGCCATATAAATGTTAGATTTTGATTATTATTTGTCATAGGCAGGATTTGAACCCAGGTCTTCAGAGTTTTAAAGTCAGGTATCTAGCCATTATAAAAGTGAGAAGCAACATGGAACAATGAATAGAGAGCTGGCTTCAGTTTGGAAGTCCTGGGTTAAAAAACCTGACTGTGACATGTATTAGCTAGAACTCTTGGCAAGTCACGTCGTCTCTCAGTTTCCCAGAGCTGCTCTCTTAAGGTTGTACACTGTATGGCTGTCTGCAATCTGCATTGGTAGGGGGATTGTACTATGTGGATGGAAATTATGGGTCTTTTCCAAAAATAGTATTATGGTGAGTCCCTAATAATGACATTTATTTGTATGGAGCTTCGTAATTTTTTTTAAAGCCTTACTTTCTGTTTTAGTATCAGTTCTAAGACAGAAGAGTGGTAAAGGCCAGGCAATCGGGGTTAAGTGACTTGCACCCAATCATGAAGTGTCTGAGGCCAGAGTCGAACCCTGGTCCTTCCAACTCCTGGCCTGGAGTGGAGCTTCATAGTTTACAAAATCCATTCCCATCCCTTCTTACATTGGATCCTAACCACAACTCTGGGACAAGGTACATTGCCCAGGTCACTGTTTTCCCCATTTTATAGATGAGGAAATTGAGGCCAGTGAGGTGAGGTGACTTGTCTGTGGTCACACAGCTAGTTAGTGACTGAACTGGGACTAGAACCTAAGACTTTGAGTGCCAGACCAAGTGTTTTTATTTAGTTGTATTACTAATAAGCCAGCAGCGTCAGCACTTTGACTCTTAGTTTAAATCTCAGGTGAGATGATATTTGTAAAGTATGTAGTGCTGTGCCAAGCACACGGTAGACATTATATAAATGCTCATTCCCTTTTATTCCCTTTCCCTAGCCTAGTGCTTGAAAATTCCAATCTCCTCTATTTCCCCTCATATCACTAAAGAGGACTTGTCTGCCATATGAATACTGTTAATTCTAGTATTTAGGGGCAGCTGGGTGACTCAGTGGATAGAGAGTCAGAGCTAGAGACACAAGGTCCTGGGTTCAAGTTTGACTTCAGCCTCTTAGCTATGTGAGCTGGGCAAATCACTTACCTCCTTTGCCTATCCCTCCCAGCTCTTCTGTCTTAGAATTGATACTAAGACAGAAGTTAGGATTTTTTTTCCTTTTGTAAAGTACATACTTTACTAAGCACACACTTCATTCCTGCTCAGGAGCTTATAATTCTTGATTTTAAGGTATCTAATTCTCATTTATAGACACAGTCTCCTTAACCATTTGTTCAACTCCAAAATCATCTTTTCTTTCAGTATTCAGAAGGTAAGATTAAAAAAAATTCTAGTGCCTTCTCTCTGTTGATTGTTCCCAATTTATAAAGTTTGTGGAATGCTTCATTCTACATAGTTATTTGCATATCATCCCCCCCCCTTTAGATAGTGGGCTCCTTAAGAGCAGAGGCTGCCTTTTGTCTTTCTTTTTAATCTCAGCACTTAGCACAGTGCCTGGCACATAGCTGGCACTTAATTGTGTTAATTGACTGACAGTTGTAAGAAATACATGACTTCAAAAAGACAGGGAAAGATTTGTCTAAATTGATGCATAGAAAAGTAAGTAGAGCCAAAAGAATAATTTCTACTATAATATCAACGTTATGAGAATGAATACTTTTTAAAATAACCCTTACCTTTTGTCTTAGAATCAATGCTGTGTTTTGGTGCCAAAGCAGAAGAAGGGTAAGGGTGAGACAATGACTGTTAAATGACTTGCTTAGGGTCACACAGTGAAGAAGTATCTGAGTCTAAATTTGAACCCAGGACCTTCTAAATGTAGACTTGACTTTCAAACTACTAAATCTCCTAGCTGCCCCAAGAATGAACAGTTTTAATGATTTTATAAACTGATGAAGAATAAAATGAACAGAACCAGGAGAATATTTTATACAATAATAATAATACTATGTATACCAGTGATGGTGAATCTTGTAGAGGGGTGAGTGATTTGAGAAAATGTCCTCAGGTGAGCATGGAGAGCATCCTAGTCCTGTATCCCTCTGGCTTTCTAGTAACAAACTCTGGTGAATTCTGTGCTGGGGCAATGGTGTGTGTACCCATGTTCCCACTCTGGCACATGTGCCATAGGTTCACCACCACTGATATAGACAAATAACTTTGAAAGCTGTAAGAACTCTGATCAACATAGTAACTATCCACAATTACCAAGAATCAATGAAAGAACCTCAGACTGCACAATCAGATATATATGGGTTTTGGGGCATGGCCAATGAGGGAATTGGTTTTGCCTTGGCTATGTGTGTTTGTTATAAGAAATTTCTTTTTTCTTTTCCTATTGAATGGGAAGAGTGGGGAGAAAAAAATAAATTTCTTTTCTTTAAAAAAAAGAAAAAAGAAATATGTACCCAGATTTTAGTACAGTAAGGAAGAAACTATAGCTATTTTCAAAGACTAAAAGCTCCTCAGACTGTTTCTTAACATGTTGTAGATTTTGGCCAAAAATGAGTGGCATTTTTTTCTTCCTTTCTACTCAATGCTTCTGTGTTTCAAAGGCTTGGGTACCTATTTGAAAACAGGTAAATAAACATTTATTTATGTTAGGAATAAGAATGTGACATAGAGATCTGTGGTGACAAGGTGGAATAATGATCTGATGAATGTTTTTGAAATTGCTGTCAAATAGCAAGAGAGAAAGAGATACAATTTTGGATCTTTTCAATTGAACAAATGGTCTGACAGGGGTATATAGCCTTCAACTCAAAACCTTCATCATTGAGGTGATAGCTTGGGACTCACTGATACCTTTACCTCTTTTTGTTTTTCTGTCTCTTTGAAGGTCTCAACATCTGTACAAGTGGGAGTGCCACCTCCTGTGAAGAGTGTCTGCTCATCAACCCAAAATGTGCTTGGTGTTCCAAGGAGGTAGGATTTTGAAGACAACTGAAGGTTTTGAGAGTTGTTTTTTTTTCTTCATATATATAGTGTGGTGAGGTTTGCAAAACACTTTAGGTATATCTCATTTGATCATCTCCAGAACCCGGAGAAGTTAGTGTTATCTTTATTTGTAAAATGAGGAAACTGAGACAGAGAGGTGAAGGAACTTGCCTGGCTAGTAAATAGTCAAGAGTAGATTTGAACTCAGATCTCCCTGCTCAGTGCTCTCTCTACCTTACTACCTAGCTACTTCCCCTAAAGGGGCTTGGTCAGAGAGCACCAACTCCTCCTTTCCTTTATTCCCCCTTCTCCATCCCTTTCAAAGCAAATCTGAAAGCTGATCACTCATAAATTAGGGACAAAGGAAGCACTGCTCATTCCCAGTTTCTCTTTGGTTTTATATTTTCTTTGCCTTTAGGAATGTGCTTTCATTTCACTTGGTATGTTCTTGATTTAAGAACTTAGGGCCAGAACCCTTTGTTGAACCCCATATTCAGAGACTAGAAAATTTGAATTTGTGGGATTACCTCCTTGGCAAATAATTTTCTAGTATCTGGATGTGGAATGCTGGTGAATGTTAGTAATAGTTATATTGGCTTTTTTATCAGAGTACAAACATCATAAATTGGTTCTGATTATCTTTGAATTTAAAACAGCTGCTCTTTTTCTGAGTTCTGAAAATTGTTCACTTGCATATTTATAGAGAATGACCTTAGTCAGAACCTAGTAATCCAATCGGGAAATGCATAATACCCAAACTTTACACCTATAGCAAATTTGCTCCATCTATCAATGACTTGGAATCAGAAAGACCTAAGTTTAAATTCTGCCTCAAAAACTTCCTGTTTAGAGGCAGGTAGGTGGATCAGTGGATTAGAGATAGGAAATCCTGGGTTCAAATGTGACCTCAGATACTTCCTAGCTATGTGACCCTGGGCAAGTCACTTATCCCCCATTGCCTAGCCCTTACCTCTCTTCTGCTTTGGAATTAGCACATAGTATTGCTTCTAAGATGGAAGGTAAGGATTAAAAAAATAAATATAGTTTAGGACAGTGATGGCAAATCTATGGCACGAGTGCCAAAGTTGGCATGCAAAGTGCTCTCCATGGGCATGAGGCTACCCTCCATCAGCCCCCCCCCCAGTTCCTTACTAGAAAGGTAGAGTAACTCTGGCAGAGCTGCTCCTCTCCTCATATCCCCTGCCCCTCTGCCCAGCAGTCAATAGAAGCACACAGGGGATAGGGTGGGTGACTCACAGGTGGCAGAGCTGGAGGGGAACAGAGCACTTGGGCCACTCTCCTCCCCATCCCCATCTCTACATTCACTGAGGACATTCCTCATTTCACCTGCCCCCTCCATCCAGCAGCCCAATGGGAGTGCTTCCTCCCCTGTGTGGGGTAAGCTTAGCACTGAGGAAGGCGGGGCACTGGACCTGAGGGGTGAGAGTGTCGCCTGGCACTCCATTTTTAAAAGGTCTGCCATTACTGGTTGAAGGGTGGTTAGATGGCTTAATGACTAGAGACAGGAGGTCCTAAGTTCAAATAAGATGGAAAGTAAAGGTTTATAAAAAACCTTGTAATGTTCTCTATCTCTTGCTTGGCCTTTAATTCCTTCCTTTCCAACAGATCTGACAGGTATGCTATTCTGTGTTCACCTAATTTATTTATGATTTCACTCTTCATATTTAAGTCATTTATCCACTTTGAATTTATCTTGGTGTAGGGTGTAAGATGTTGATCTAAACTTGATTTTCCCCATACTGTTTTCCAATTTTCCCAGCAGTTTTTGTCAAAGAGTGAGTTCTTGTTCTACCACCCCCCCAAAAAAAAAAAATCTTTGTATTTATTGAATACTATCTTGCTGAGGTCATTTGTCTAGTCTATTCCATTGATCTACCCTTCTTTCTCTTAGCCAGTACCACATTGTTTTGAAGATCACTGCTTTATAGTATAGTTTGAGATCTGGGACTGCAAGGCCGCCTTCTTTCGCATTTTTTTCATGATTTCCCTGGATATCCTTGATATTTTGTTCTTCCAGATGAACTTTGTCATAATTATTCTAATTATCTAAAAAAATTTCTTGGTAGTTTGATAGGTATGGCACTGAATAAGTAAATTAATTTGGGTAGGATTGTCATTTTTATTATATTAGCTTGTCCTACCCATGAACAATTAATGTTTTTTCCAGTTATTTAGATCTAGTTTTAATTGTGTGGAGAGTGTTTTGTAGTTGTGTTCATATAGTTCCTGTGTTTGTCTTGGATAGATTCCTAAATATTTTATATTATATAGAGTTATTTTAAATGGAATTTCTCTTTCTAATTTTTGCTACTGAGTTTTGTTGGAAATATATAGAAATGCTGCTGATTTATGTGGGTTTATTTTGTTCACTGCAACTCTCCTAAAATTAATTATTTCTACAAGCTTTTTAGTTGGTTTTCTAGAATTCTTTAAGTAGACCATCATATCATCTGCAAAGAGTGATAGCATGGTCTCCTCATTGCCTACTTTAATCCCTTCAATTTCTTTTTATTCTCTAAGTGCTACTACTAGCATTTCTAGTACAATATTAAATAATAGAGGTGATAATGGGCATCCTTGCTTCACTCCTGATCTTATTGGAAAGGCTTCTAGTTTATCCCCATTGCAAATGATGTTTGCTGATAGTTTTAGATATTTAATGTTCATTATTTTTAGGAAAGTCCCTTCTATTCCTATACTTTCTAGTGTTTTCAATAAGAATGAGTGTTGTATTTTGTCAAAGGATTTTTCTGTATCTATTGAGATAATCATGCGATTTCTGTCGGTTTGATTATTGATATGGTCAGTTATGTGGATGATTTTCCTAATATTGAACCATCCTTGCATTCCTAGTATAAATCCTACCTGATAATAGTGAATAATCCTTAATTTCTTTTTCTCTAAAATAGGTTTATTTAGATATTCTATTTCCTCTTCTGATGGTCTAAGCAGTTTGTTTATATTCTTATAAATATTCTTCAATTTCACTTACATTGTTAAATTTGTTGACATATAATTGAGCAAAATAACTCCTAACAATTTAATTTCATCTTCATTGGTGGTATATTTACCCTTTCCATCTTTAGTGCTAGTGATTTGGTTTTCTTCTCTCTTCTTCTTTTTTTAAAAATCATATTAAGCCTTGACTTTCTATTTTTTTTATTTTTTCCATAAAGCCAACTTCTAGATTTATTTATTAATTCAATAATTTTCTTACATTCAGTTTTACTGATCTTGCCTTTAATTTTTAGAATTTTACTTTGGTGCTTGGCTGTGGATTTTTAAAAAAATTTACAATTATACAGAAAAACTGACCAACCTCTTTCTACTCTGTTGACTCAATCATTCTAGTATATTTAGAAAGATAGAAACAGAGTTTCAGTATATATTGCATTATTTACAGTTGACCTTCTATGGTAGTTAAGAACTGAAAATAAGGTGACTGCTCATCCATTGTGAAATGATTGAAGAAATTATGGCATGTGAGGTAACAAACTAAGGTGGCTAGATAGCATAAGGGATAGAGTCATGATCCTGGAGTTGGGAAGATCTCAATTCTATCCAACCTCTGATACTAGCAGTGTGATTCCAGGAAGGCCACTTAACCACCTCTGCCTTAGTTTCTTCCACTGTAAAATGTAGGTAACAGTAATATTTGAGAAGTGCTTTTGCACATCTTAAAGAGGTATATAAATGCTAGCTATTAACATTATTTTATGAGTAAAGCAGAATACAATAATGAAGAAATGAAGAGTATGCAGAATTTAGGAAATCATGGAATGATCTCTGTGAACTGTGACAGATTGAAACAAAGGGTAATGCAAGAGAAATGGTGCAATGACTGCAACTATGTAACTAAAAAGATGCCTGAAAGGGAACCAGACTGAGTAAGTAAAAAACCAATAATGGTCGCTTAGAGCAGATAACAAAGCATCCTGTTCCTTTTCTCATCAGAGAAAGTAAGGATTATAAAATGAGGAAGTTGCATATGTTGTTAGATGGGTCACTTTTGTATCATTATGGGCCAAATGTATCAGGTTTTTTTAAACTTTGTTTTTCTTTGTTGCAAGGAACATTTGTTTTCATTTTGGTGGTGGAGGAGGTTGGACATATATTTAGTAATTATGTAAAAACAATGAATCATTAAAACCTATTTAACATAAAATAATAAAATTAAATGAATGGGGTTAAACTCTGACCCATAAGGTCCTTTCAAATTGAAAGCTATGCTCTTATGAACCCATGTGATATGAACTTCTTAATGTTCTTTATTTTTTTGAAATTTGTCAGCAAAACTATCCCTTATTTCTTCCATATTTCATTCAATATGGATTTTATTAAATGCCCTTCTATGTGCTGGCACTGGTAGGCACTGAGAATATAAAGAAAGACAAAAGACAGTCCCTGAATTTAAAGAACTCACAATCTAATGAGAGTGATAACATGAAAACCACCATGTCTAAATTATATAACCAGGACAAATTGAAGAGAATCAAGAGAAAGAAGACACTAACATGAATCGGGAAAGACTTCTTGTAGGAGGGATTTTTTTTTTCTTTCTGGGATTTAAAGGAGGTCAAGGAAGCCAGGAGATGGTAATAAAGAGGGAGACGTTTGTTGGCAATGGCAGCCCCCCAGTTAGAATGCCCAGAATATTTAGGCCAGTGTTGCTGGATCACAGAGAATCTAGGAGGTGAATATGGTATAAAAATCCTGGAAAAGAGGGAGGGGGTCTGGTCGTAAAGGAATGTGAGTGCCAGACAGAGGATTTTACATCCCTTCCTAAAGGTGATAGGGAGCTACTGGAGTTTGTTGAATAGTAAAATGAGGGGGCAGTCACATGGTCACAGCTGATCACAGAACCATCTGCATTCCTTGCCAAAACTAATCCTTTTACTTTTACTCCTAATCTAATTCCCTCCTTTCTCCTCCAGGACTTTGTACCAGTAATCATTCTATCTCTTTCATGTTCCTTCAGTCTTTCCCTTGCGTCATCTACCTCTAAATATACTCAGTTCTCCCCAGTCTTTTTTTTTTTTAAATCAGAGTACAGACCATGACCCTTATAGCCTATCATATTTCTTCTTCTCTTCATTGATAAGAGAAAAAGTTATCTGTACAAGCCACCAGGTGGTTCAGTGGATTGAGAACCAGACCTAGAGACAGGAGGTCCTGGGTGAAAATGTGGTCTGAGACACATGTTAGCTATGTGATCCTGGGCAAGTCACTTAACCCTCATCATCTCGCCCTTACTGCTCTGCTGCCTTAGAACCAATACACAGTATTGATTCTAAGATGGAAGGTAAAGGTTTAAAAAAGTTATCTGTACCCAATGCCTTCATTACCTCAATATCCCATATCTCTCAGCAGCACCTTGAAATCTAGCTTCTTTACCACCACTCTACTGAAATTGGTCTTTCAAAGGTCACCAAAAGCTTACAGTATGCTCGGTCCTTTTTTCATCCATCCTTGACTTCTATAGATTTAGACACTGCTCCTCAACATCTTCTTCTTATCCTGTGGCTTCAGAGGCACCCGATTTTCCTGATTCTTCTTTTTTTTTTTTAATATATTTTATTTGATCATTTCCAAGCATTATTTGTTAAAGACATAGATCATTTTCTTTTCCTCCCCCCCACCCCCCATAGCCGACACGTAAGTCCACTGGGCATTAGATGTTTTCTTGATTTGAACCCATTGCTTTGTTGATAGTATTTGCATTAGAGTGTTCATTTAGAGTCTATCCTCTGTCATGTCCCCTCAACCTCTGTATTCAGGCAGTTGCTTTTTCTCGGTGTTTCCACTCCCATAGTTTATCCTTTGCTTATGAATGGTGTTTTTTTCTCCTGGATCCCTGCAAGTTGTTCAGGGACATTACACCGCCACTAATGGAGAAGTCCATTACGTTCGATTATACCACAGTGTATTAGTCTCTGTGTACAATGTTCTCCTGGTTCTGCTCCTCTCGCTCTGCATCACTTCCTGGAGGTTGTTCCAGTCTCCATGGAACTTCTCCACTTTATTATTCCTTTTAGCACAATAGTACTCCATCACCAACATATACCACAGTTTGTTCAGCCATTCCCCAATTGATGGGCATCCCCTCGTTTTCCAGTTTTGGGCCACCACAAAGAGCGCAGCTATGAATATTTTTGTACAAGTCTTTGTGTCCATTATCTCTTTGGGGTACAGACCCAGCAGTGCTATGGCTGGGTCAAAGGGTAGATATTCTTTTGTCGCCCTTTGGGCATAGTTCCAAATTGCCCTCCAGAATGGTTGGATCAATTCACAACTCCACCAGCAATGAATTAATGTCCCCACTTTGCCACATCCCCTCCAGCATTCATTACTTTCCTTTGCTGTTATGTTAGCCAATCTGCTAGGTGTGAGGTGATACCTCAGAGTTGTTTTGATTTGCATCTCTCTGATTATAAGAGATGTAGAGCACTTCTTCATGTGCTTGTTAATAGTTTTGATTTCTTTATCTGAGAACTGCCTATCCATTTCCCTTGCCCATTTATCAATTGGAGAATGGCTTGATTTTTTGTACAATTGATTTAGCTCATTATAAATATGAGTAATTAAACCTTTGTCAGAGGTTTCTATGAAGATTTTTTCCCAATTTGTTGTTTCCCTTCTGATTTTAGTTATATTGGTTTTGTTTATACAAAAGCTTTTTAGTTTGATGTAGTCAAAATTATTTATTTTACATTTTGTGATTCTTTCTATATCTTGCTTGGTTTTAAAGCCTTTCCCCTCCCAAAAGTCTGACATGTATACTATTCTGTGTTTACCCAATTTACTTATGGTTTCCTTCTTTATGTTTAATTCACTCACCCATTTTGAATTTATCTTGGTGTAGAGTGTGAGGTGTTGATCTATTCCTAGTCTCTTCCACACTGTCTTCCAATTTTCCCAGCAGTTTTTATCGAATAGTGGATTTTTGTCCCAAAAGCTGGGATCTTTGGGTTTATCGTATACTGTCTTGCTGAGGTCGCTTTCCCCCAGTCTATTCCACTGATCTTCCTTTCTGTTTCTTAGCCAGTACCAAATTGTTTTGATGACTGCTGCTTTGTAATATAGTTTTAGGTCAGGGACTGCAAGGCCCCCATCGTATGTGTTTTTTTTCATTATTTCCCTGGATATCCTTGATCTTTTGTTCTTCCAAATGAACTTTGTTATGGTTTTTTCTAAATCAGTGAAGAAGTATTTTGGTAGTTCAATGGGTATGGCACTAAATAGATAAATAAGTTTGGGTAGGATGGTCATTTTTATTATATTGGCTCGTCCTATCCATGAGCAGTTAATGTTTTTCCATTTGTTCAGGTCTAGTTTTAGTTGTGTGGCGAGTGTTTTGTAGTTGTGTTCATATAGTTCCTGTGTTTGTCTTGGGAGATAGATTCCTAGGTATTTTATTTTGTCTAAGGTGATTTTGAATGGGATTTCTCTTTCTAGTTCTTGCTGCTGAGCTGTGTTGGAGATATATAGAAAAGCTGATGATTTATGTGGGTTTATTTTGTATCCTGCAACTTTGCTAAAGTTGTTGATTATTTCAATTAGCTTTTTGGTTGAATCTCTAGGATTCTTTAAGTAGACCATCATGTCATCCGCAAAGAGTGATAACTTGGTCTCCTCCTTGCCTATTTTGATGCCTTCAATTCCTTTATCTTCTCTAATTGCTACTGCTAGTGTTTCTAGTACAATGTCAAATAGTAGAGGTGATAATGGGCATCCTTGTTTCACTCCTGATCTTATTGGGAATGCATCTAGTTTATCCCCATTGCAGATGATATTAGCTGTTGGTTTTAGATATATACTGTTTATTATTTTTAGGAATGACCCTTCTATTCCTATGCTTTCTAGTGTTTTTAATAGGAATGGGTATTGTATTTTATCAAAGGCTTTTTCTGCATCTATTGAGATAATCATGTGGTTCTTGCTAGTTTGCTTGTTGATGTGGTCAATTATGTGGATGGTTTTCCTAATGTTGAACCAGCCCTGCATCCCTGGTATGAATCCTACTTGATCATGGTGAATGATCCTTCTGATCACTTGCTGGAGTCTTTTTGCTAGTATCCTATTTAAGATTTTTGCATCTATATTCATTAGGGAGATTGGCCTATAGTTTTCTTTCTCTGTTTTTGACCTGCCTGGTTTTGGAATCAGTACCATGTTTGTGGATTTTCCTGATTCTTTTATTTCTCCAACCTTTCCTATGGTTCTTTCAATGGCTTTCCCCCTCCCCCCTCCAGGCTTCATATGGATGTTTTCCAACAGCCTTTGTTTTTCTGGGCTCTCTCCTCTATAAATCTGTTTGATTCCTATGGCTTCAACTACCACTTCTATGCAGACGACTCCTATATCTATTTCTCTAGTTCCATTCTTTCTTGGGAACTTTAGACTAGCCTGTCTGTCTAAATGTCCTGGTATCTTATACCCAGTAGGTCTGAAACTATATTTACTTATCTTCCCTATAAACCGGATCCTCCTGACTTCACTATTTTTGTCTGTGGCATCACCATTCATCCACTTGGGAGAGTAGATGTAATTTTGGAGGCCTCTTTGATGCTTTCCTCTTCCTCACCTGTCATAGTCAATCAGTTACTAATTCCTGTGGATTCTGTTTCTTAAAGATGTCTCACCTATTTCTCCTCTTTCTTATATCCTACTACCACCCTAGTACAAATGTCCTCATTGCTTTCCTTTCCTCACCTTTCATGGTCATTAATTCCTGTCTATTCCCTTGCTTAGCGATTTCATGTATATATTTTTTCTTTCTTATATTCACTACTACCTCTTCCTCACCTTTCATAAACAACTGGTTGTCAATTGCTGTCAATTCTAACCCACTATTTTTCACATCTGCTCCCAGTTTCCCTTCCCATTGTTCTCATTCTATTTCAGACCCTAATTTACATGTAGATCACCTCCTTCCTGCTTCCACTCTCTTCTTCCAATCTGTCCTTACCACGAGCAGGATATTCTTTCTTATATGAACATATCTGCCCCTGCTGTAATATATATACATGGCCAACATTTTCAGTGTTCTTATTCTTATTGTCTACCAAAGAAAGTTCAAATTACTCGGTCGTTCAAAGCCTTTCCCCATCTGAGCCATCCTACCTTTCAAGTCTTCTCATATTAGTCTTTTAGGCATTTTGTGCTTTAGTTGAACCTGAAATCCTCTCTGTCCCCCAGACAAGCCCCCTGTGTTTGCTTTGATTGTTTTCTGTGCCTGAAAAAATGCTTGCCTGTCTCTCTTTGCCTGTTGAATGCCTGTCTATCCTTTAAAGCAGAGATCAAATTTTTCTTCTTCCAGGATTCCTTCTCAGAACTCTACAATTTTTAAAACTCTAACCTTTTGTCTTGGAATAGATACTGTGTATTGGCTCCAAGGTAGAAGAGTGGTAAGGGCTAGGCAATGGGGATTAAGTGACTTGCCCAGGGTCACACAGCTGGGAAGTGTCTGAGGTCAGATGTGAACCCTGGACCTCCCATCTCCAGGTTTAACTCTTTGTCCACTGTGTTACCCACCTGCCCCTGAACTCTACAATCCTTAATAACCTTCTTTTATGGGCCTTTCCTAGCCTTTTGCTTTATAACTCTCTTTTTGGTTATATTTCAGAAGTGTCTGTATGGGTGTCTTAGTCCACTACTAAACTATAACATTCATCATTAGGGTAATATATAAACTTTGAGTCCCTTCAGCATTTCATAGAGTGCTCTGCGTACTAGTTGTGTTTACTAAATGTTTACTAAGTGTTTGCTAAATGTTTGCTGAAGGAATGAATGCCCGTTAGTGTTAACCATAGAATTTTTGAAGGTATTCTTGGTAGTGACACTTTGAGCCAGTGTCTAGGGAATTGAAGAAGAAAAAAAATTGACATCTATCATATGATTGTTTTGTTGAAAAAAGGAACTCAATACAATATAAGCATTATTTAGAGAAGAATGGAAAGGAATCATTTACAAAGTAATTCCTACAAATCCTTAAAATGTCTTACATACCTATTGGAAGTCCATAAAAATTTGTGCCAAGCACCTTTTGGGTAAAACCAACAAAGATTTGGTGAACAGAGTTGTTTCTATGCAAGATGATGGAATGGAAGAGTCTATGCACTGGGCTCTCTAGGCATTCTCACCATGCTTCATCTGTTACCCTAGAACATCACTTCACTGCACATCGCCCATTGAGGAGTTCCTCCTGGAGCCTCCATATTTGGAGTGGGGTCTATACCAACAATCTTCTGTCCTAGCTATACTCTGGATCTAGACTTTGAGCCATTCTCTCTAGGAGCTACCTACCAATCTTTCTCCTTTTAACGTTCCTTTGTTTTAGTTGTCCTCTCCTTTTAGAATGTAAGTATTTTAAGGGAAGAGACTATCTTTCTTTTAAGTGCTTTTTGACTAAGTGATGACTGACTATATCCACCCTTCTCCAAGAGGGAAGAAAAAGTATCTATTGATTTTTGCTTTACTCTGATGATAGCATGAGAGGAAATTGGCCATTTGAATGAACTGACCTAAAATGATTAAGATAATGAAAAATAAAATTTCAGAGCAATTAGAAAAAAAAGAAAATTTGTGGCAGAGATCAAAAGGATCAATCACTCCCATGGCTTCACAGACAATCCTAGGAAGTTAGAATCCCCAGTTTTATTATTTCTATTTTCCCCCCTCCAGATGAGGAAGCTGAGGCTCCTAGTTCAGTGACTTGCTCAAGGGCACACATATAGTAAGTTACAGAGACAGCGAAGTGGAAAAAGCCTCCAAGAAGGCTTGGTTAAAAGGAACTGTGACTTAATTTTCTGATCCTCTTTGTTAGATAGGTAAACTTTTTGTAATAAGTTTAAACATCCTCCTTGTTTTCCAGAATTTTCTGAATGGAATCAGGTCCTTGAAGTCACTGCCTTTAAGAATGTCCCAGGAAAAGAAAAGTAGAAAGTGTGAGCTATAATGAGCTATACATCACAGGGTGCCCCCAGGACTTTAGGAACTTGGAGCTCAAGTTTAATGAAGTGAAAGAGATTAAACAAATCCACTGTGTTTTGCTTAATACATAGCAAGAAGATGAAAGGGCCATTTTATGTGTTTTAACAGTCTTGGAACTAGAACAGTGCAATAAACATATCCAAGGAACAGAGTTTTCTATTGGGTAGTGGGGTGTACCTTTTCAGTAGGTATCTGGAATTTTGACGACCCAAACTATGGTGAAAGTTACAGCTTTTAATCTGGATGTAAAAAAAAAAACAACTTTTTACTTGTTTTTTTTTAAAACCCTTATCTTCATCTAGAATCTACATGAAGTATTGTTTCCAAGGAAGAGTGGTAAAGGCTAGGCAGTGTGAGTTAAGGGACTTGCCCAGGGTCACATAGTTAGGAAGTGTCTGAAGTCACATTTGAACTCAAGATCCTCTTGTCTCAAGGCCTGGCTCTCAATCCACTGAGCCACATAGCTGACCTCGATTCTGATTGTCTTAATCTTTGACCCTGTATGCATAAATGTTCAGAATGGTTCCTGACATGGTTCAATTAAAAGTTAGTACATCCAAAGGTCATTAGCCCCATTGGATCCTAAATTTAGATTGAAAAGGGTCCCAAAGGCCATTTTGTCCAACAATTTGTCTCAACTCCTTTCTAAGTTGAAGGTCAGAGAGATTAAATTACTTTACTCAGGATAGAGTAATATGTGTCAGAAGCCAGGACAAATCTTGTTCTCTATCCATTACTTCAAACTGTCTCTCATAGAGGCTCCTAGACCTTTGTTTCTTTCTTCTTTGTTTCTTTTTTTCTTCCTTCCTTCCTTCCTTCCTTCCTTCCTTCCTTCCTTCCTTCCTTCCTTCCTTCCTTCCTTCCTTCCTTCCTTCCTTCCTTCCTTCCTTCCTTCCTTCCTTCCTTCCTTCCTTCCTTCCTTCCTTCCTTCCTTCCTTCCTTCCTTCCTTCCTTCCTTCCTTCCTTCCTTCCTTCCTTCCTTCCTTCTTTTCTTCCTTCCTTCCTTCCTTCCTTTCTTCCTTCCTTCCTTCCTTCCTTTTCTTCCTTCCTTTTCTTCCTTCCTTTTCTTCTTTTCCCTGCATAATCTCAGACAAATCACTTTGTCTTCCTGGGCCTCAGTTGCTTAGCTGTAAAATGAAAGGTTTGCATTTGATGGTGTCTGAGATGCTTTCCAGCTCCAAATCTACAGTAGTTTCTCTTAAGTTAAGTTATACTTGATCATTTTCCAACTCCCATGAGTCAATAGCCCTTGGCAAAACAGTTCCTCACCATTAGTTTGAACCATTTCTATCCAACGCTTAGCAGTAGTTCTAAGGACCACAGATTCCGGTTGTACAACTTCTGGTAGTTTCCACCTTCAGAGAAGCTGCGGGGAGGAGGAATTCAGCCTCTTTAATAATTATTGTGTTGGAGGCGGGGGAAGGAAAGATGTGTCGGTGAATGTGCAATTACTGATTCTCCAGAAAAAAAAACAATGCATGCAGGACAAACTTTTATATTTAATTTGTATTACTAACATTTTCCCCATCACTTTCTTAGGTCTCTAGCAAATCAACTAAATAACATACCAACCTCAGATTTATAGGGTTTGCTGATTCAGAAGTGTAAATGCTCACTGAAAATGTAACCATTTCAGGGATACCTAGGTGGCAGGGGATAGAGAGCCAGGCTTAGAGATGGGAGCTCCTGGGTTCAAATCTGATCTGGCCTCAGATGCTTCCTAGCTGTGTGATCCTGGGCAAGTTACTTAACCCCCCTTGCCTAATCCTCACCGCTTGTCTGTCTTAGAGCCAGTGCTATGTATTAGTTCTAAAGCAGAAGATAAGGGTTAAAAAAATGTAGCCATCTCCAAGGTAGGAGCTACTTCCTGCATGCTCCTGAGGGGGGGCTCCCTCTTGAATTAAGTTCACTCTAGGATCCTGGAAAAGAGATTCTGAGCCTTTCCTGGGATCCAACATTGTGTGGTGAGACAGATTGGTTTATAAATGTCTCCCTGAGAGTTCATATGTCAACAGCTTGGGTAACAACATCCTCTAGGAGCTCCAGGGGTTTTTAAACCTGGGATATGTGGATAGTGCCATCTTCTTTAGCATCAGAGTGGATTCAGCAAAGTGATCTCATCGCACTATGTGGAAGGCTGCCATATTGCTAAGAGGAAACGGAATATGTTGCCCCTTCATATGTGCTTTCATATTTGGATGAGTTTACACACATATACACATATACGACGAGGTGTGTGTATGTATCTCCCCCATGCCTAAGTCTATAGTAACAATAGCTAACATTAGCTCACTTGGCTCTCACAACAACCCTACATGGGAGGTTTTTATTTATTATTGTAGATTGTGTTTATATGTTATATATAATAAATTTATACATATTTATTATTATCCCCATTTTACAGAAGAGAAAGATGTAAGGAGACAAGATGAGGGATTGGTCTACCTAGTTAGTGTCTGAGGCCAGATTTGAATTCTGCTCTTCCTGACTCCAGACCCAGCGCTTCATCCTTGTTGCCAATTAGCTACATAAGTCAATTAATGTTTTCAGGAATAATGCTGGATCGCAGTGAAGGTTCAAAACTTCTTTTCCAGGACCCTGGAATGAAACTCACCCAAGATGAAGTTTTTGGACACATAGTTGAATAAAATATAATTATGTAAGTTTTATTAAGCTTAAGATTGCACTAAGACTTTTGGAACCTCCTGTACACACACACACACACCAGAAACCCACACTGAAATATCTTGTTAGGAGCGGTTGGCTCAGTGTGTTGGCCCTGACGCATTCTGGCCGTGTGACCTTGGGCAAGTTATTTAACTGGTGAGCTCTCTAGACAGGTTTTTCAGACTTGAAGTTATTATAAAGAAGGTGACAACTTGCCTCAATGGAAGAAATTGTCCTCTAGATCTCAATATAACAACAGCATCATGTCTAGTCCCTCTCCTTCATATATATTCTTTTTTCCCCTTAACTTATTTTCTTTTTCTTAGAACCCTTACCTTCTATCTTTGAATCAAATCAAGACTAATTATCAACTCCAAGGCAGAAGAGTAGTAAAGGCTGGGCAATGGGGGTTAAGTGACTTGCCCAAGGTCATACAGCTAGGAAGTGTCTGAGATCTGATTTGAACCCAGGACTACCTGTCTCTAGTCCTGACTGTCCACTGAGCCACCCAGCTGTCTGTAAATCTTATCTTCTTAACATCTTATATTTTTTGACTTATTTGCATGGCTCTTTCCTCGTGGCATCCACATGAAAGTATTTTGTCCCATTTTTTAAATGAAGAAAGCACAGCTTGGAGGAGTTTGTAATATTGCTATGGCAATGTGACCACAAACCGGTGAAACTGGCCCTCAGCCCCAGGCTGAGACCTCCCAAGTCCCTGAGCACTTTCTACTAGAGCCCTGAGAACTGGGTTGAGGGAGCATCTCCTGGCAGACTGACTTGCCAGGTGCATGAGTAGCTATCAAGGGGAGAAGGTTCTTGTTCTCTATTTTCCATTCTTGGGTTTCACAGGGCTCCACCTGTGTTGCCTTTCCTGCCCTGCCTTGGGGCTCTTTCTAAGCCTTCAAACAAAGCTGCTTGCCTGCAGAGTAGGCTGGTTTGGTAGGGACCATCTGCACTGGGTGTGGGCTCTTAGGAGCAAACTATTCATCATCTTCTCGGAGGATCCATTTCCCCGGGGAGGGAGGACCAGAGGGGAAAGAGTGGGGCCTGGAAGGGGGCAATAATCTTTTCTCCCCTTTTGTCACAAGTCAGAACAGATGTGATTGACAGGACAGATCTTAACCGCTCACACAGAGTAAGAAAATCCTTCTTAAGAGAGTATTTTGCATGATCAAATTCAGAGTATGTAAAAAGAAAGTGATAGGGGAGCTCCATAGATTTAGAGCCAGGCCTATGGACAGAAGGTTCTGAGTTCAAATGTGACTTCAGATACTTTCTAGCTCTGTGACCCTGGGTAAGTCACTTAATACCAAGTGGCTAGCCCTTACCACTCTTCTTTCTTAGAATTGATGCTAAAATCAGAGAGATGCAAATCAAAACAACTCTGAGGTAGCACCTCACACCTAGCAGATTGGCTAACATAACAGCAAAGGAAAGTAATGAATGCTGGAGGGGATGTGGCAAAGTAGGGACACTAATTCATTGCTGGTGGAGTTGTGAACTGATCCAACCATTCTGGAGGGCAATTTGGAACTATGCACAAAGGGCGACAAAAGAATATCTACCCTTTGACCCAGCCATAGCACTGCTGGGTCTGTACCCCAAAGAGATAATGGACAAAAAGACTCGTACAAGAATATTCATAACTGCGCTCTTTGTGGTGGCCCAAAACTGGAAAACGAGGGGATGCCCATCAATTGGGGAATGGCTGAACAAACTGTGGTATATGTTGGTGATGGAATACTATTGTGCTCAAAGGAATAATAAAGTGGAGAAGTTCCATGGAGACTGGAACAACCTCCAGGAAGTGATGCAGAGCGAGAGGAGCAGAACCAGGAGAACATTGTACACAGAGACAAACACACTGTGGTATCATCGAACGTAATGGACTTCTCCATTAGTGGTGGTGTAATGTCCCTGAACAACTTGCAGGGATCCAGGAGAAAAAAACACTATTCATAAGCAAAGGATAATCTATGGGAGTGGAAACACCGAGAAAAAGCAACTGCCTGAATACAGAGTTTGAGGGGACATGACAGAGGATAGACTCTAAATGAACACTCTAATGCAAATACTATCAACAAAGCAATGGGTTCAAATCAAGAAAACATCTAATGCCCAGTGGACTTACGCATCGGCTATGGGGGTTGGGGGGGAGGAAAAGAAAATGATCTATGTCTTTAACGAATAATGCTTGGAAATGATCAAATAAAATATATTAAAAAAAAAAAAGAATTGATGCTAAAGGTGAGTGAGAGCCAGACTTAGAGACAGGTCCCGAGTTCAAACCTAGCCTCAGATCCTTCCTAGCTGTGTGACCCTGGGCAAGTTACTTGACCTCAGTTGCTTAGCCCTAATGCTCTTGTACCTTGGAACCAATACTTAGTATTGATTTTTTAAGATGACGGTAAGGGCTAAGATATATCTATATCTACATCTATATCTAAGAGTGATAGAATCCTAATTATTTTAGACATATAAACATATCTCTTCCTGCCTCTAGGCTATTTTCCCCTATCTAATGTACAGTCACTAGATTAATCTTTCTGAATCATCACTTTTTAAAAAACTCTTACCTTCCATCTTAGAATCAATACTGTGTATTGGCTCCAAGGCAGAAGAGTGGGAAGGGCTAGGCAATGGGGGTTAAGTGACTTGCCCAGGGTCACACAGCTGGGACGTGTCTGAGGTCATGAATCCTCACTTTCATCATGTTTTGATTGTTATAGAAACATATAATTATTCAAATTTTTATTGTGATTTAAAAATATGGAGTGGCAGGAAAAAAGTTCTAGCTGGGACCCTTGGTTCTAGTTCCAACTTTGTCAATGAATCAGCTTTGTGGTTTTCAGCAAGTCACCTAATCTCTTGGACCCTTATTTGTATCATAGTGTGACCCAGTGGAAAGAACACTCCTCTGGGAGTGCGAAGACTAGGATCTAAACCCCAGCTCTGTGGTATACAACTTGTGATTTTGGGCAAGTTCTTAAACTTCTCTGGCCTCAGTTTCCATCTTTTAAAAAAAAGAGGGGATTGATCTCTCCTAGCTCTAAATCTACCATCCTAAGGGATCAGCCTAGATAATCTCCAAGATCCCTGTCAGCTCTAACATACTCTATTTCTTTGCTGAAAACATAAAGGATGAAATCTAAACTACTCATCTGATTATTCAAGGTCCTTTGTACCCTTTCCCCACCTATATTACCCCCCATGTACTCTTTCCTGTTGAGATCACATTGGGAGTTTTTGTTCACTTCAGGACACTAGCCATTCAATCACTTAACAATCATTTATTATTATTATTATTATTTTAAAAATCCTTTCCTCTTGTCTTAGCATCAATTCTTTTCTTTTTTAAACTCTTACCTTCCATATTAGAATCAATACAAAAAATTGATTCCAAGGCAAAAGAGTGGTAAGGGCTAAATTAAGTAGGTGATACTTCCCTTAAGTAGGTAAGCCAGTGTCAGGCTTTCTTTAATTCTAGTATTCATCTCCTCCTTGATATCTCTTGGAATCTACAGCATCCTTTTAGAATCAACTTGTATCACTCTTAGGTGACACCTTTCCTGTGTTTAGTGCTCTCTGTCTCCTTCCCACAACTTACTTTGGATGTGCTCTGTATCTATTTAGCTGGGTAAATGATGTCTATTCCCATTCCTCTTAGAATGTAGGCTCCTTGAGGGGAGGGACCATTTTCTTTTCCATTTTATTTACGTATCCTCAATGCATGTACAGTGCATAGTACATAGTAGGTGCTTAATAAATGCTGTGAAGTTGAATTGAAATGATGAACTAATTTGTAATATTATTTTAAATTATTTTTAATAAACAAAATACTTTCCTTTCCTTTCTTTCTCCCAACACTGAAAAAAGAAAAACAAAACTCTTGTTAAAAATATGCATAGTCAAGCAGAACAAATGTCCAAATTGGCTATATGTAATTAGATATATGATCAGATACTATATTAAATGATATGATATATAACATCTATGATATACAATGTAGGTATATATAATGGGGTACATATTTGTGTATATAAACTCTTTATCATCCATCCATCCATCCAGCCAGCCAGCCATCCATCCATCCAGCCATCCATCCATCCTTTTATCTATCGATTTATCATTCTGTACTCTGTGTCCATTAGCTATTTGACAGGAGATGGGTAACGTGCTTGATTCATTGTTGGTCCTCTGGAATAGTGATTGATCACTGCCTTTATCAGAGTTCTTATACTTTCCAAACAGTATTATGGGGCAGTGGATAGAGCACTGGACTTAGACTCATATTCATGAACTCAAATCTGGCATCATACACTTACTAGCTGTATGACTCTGAGCAAGTCACTTAACCCTGTTTACCTCAGTTTCCTTATTTGTAAAATGAACTGGAGAAGGAATTGGCAAACCTCTCCAATATCTTTGCCAAGAAAACCCTGAATGGGATCTGAAGACTCGGACACAACTGAACAACAGCATTGCCTTTTTATCACATTTACTATGCTTGTATTTTATACAGAACCAAAGGTTCCGTACCCTTTGGTATGTCAGTCAGTTTATCACTTTGGCATATCACTTTTGCTTGTCACTTTTCCTGATACCATTAAACTTTACCTGTCCAGGAGGGAAAGGAAATAACCCCCAATGGTGGATGTTGCCCACTGTCATTGCTGTTTGCTTTAAGGTGGGGTGTCATAAAAGAGCAAGATGGGATCCTAGAGAGAGTCCATATCCCCCAGGGGGAGGAGGAAGGTACCTGAAGAGGGAGGAAAGTGGGAGTTGCCGATAGTCTTAAGCCATAATAAAGGTACTTACTTTTTAAAAAAGCTTTTACATAGTTTACTTTTTTATGCTCTGATGAAAAACTCCATCCCGCCTTTCCAGATAAAAATTGTTGTTTTTAGTTCTCCTGGCTTTAGTCCTCCTTGCCAGCACCAACATGTGCCTGTGCCGCCACTCTGGCTTGTCTCATTCCATTCTCGAATTCCATTCACTGCTTTCTTGATATCTTATGTCTGCAAGTCTGTGCTTTGGTTGATTTTTCTTGGCATAGAATCATGCCAAAAGCTGTTCTTTTGCCACCACCAGAATGGTTTTTCCTTCAGCTGCCCTTTTTCATCTGGACTTCGCCATCATACAAAAATCTCTTTTTCCTGTAACATCACTTCAGGTCTGGTACATGCCTCATCAATAACTCCATCCCCTTTCCCTTGGCTGAAGAGGGAGAGTTCTCAGAGCCTCCCTTTAAGGAAGGACTCAGGCTAACCATCTCTTCATTTCCCAGCTACCTTGGCTCCTCTGGATTGTTCCATCATTCCCGTATGGGTACCTTTCTTCTACTGGCATCTCACCCTCCTCATTCCTTTTCAGCTTCCTTTTGTATGTGATCTATTATATATATATATATATATATATATATATATATATATATATATATATATATATATATATATATATATATATATATATATGAGAAGGGGAATTGTATTCCTGCAGGCCCCCACCCACCCCAACCCTGGTGTTTATATTCCCAGCACTTAGCACAGTGTCTGGAACATAGTAGGCACTTAATAAATGTTTATTAAAAAATAGCAAGGGGCAACTATATGGTTTGGTGGATAGAGAGCCAAGTCTAGAGATGGGAGGTCCTGGGTTCAAATCTGACCTCAGACATTTCCTACCTTTGCATAAGTCCCTTAACCCCAATTGCCTAGCCTTAACTCCTTCTCTGCCTTGGAACCAATACTTAATATTCATTCTAAGATGGAGGGTAAGGACTTAAAAAATGTAGCAAGACTATATGAACTGATGCAAAGTAAAGTGAGAACCAGGACATCATTGTGTACAGTAACAGCAATGGTCAACCATGATCAACTATGAAAGACTTGGCTACACTAAGCAATACAATGATCCAAGACAATTCCAAAGGCCTCATGATGAAATAATATTATGCATCTCCATAGAGAGAGGTGACAAGCTCCAATTACAAACAGATGTATAATTTTCTCACTTTATTTTTCCTGTTTTTTTAAAAAATATGGTTAATATGGAAATATTTTGCATGATTTCACATGTATAATTGATATATCAAGTGCCTTCTCAGTGGGTGGGGCAGTGGGGTGAGAGAGAGGGAGAGAGAATTTGGATCTCAGAGTTTAAAAAGAAAAAATATTTAAAATAAATAATAAATTATAATGTTTAAAAATGTTGATTGATTGATTGAATCAAAGACAAAAATACCATTTGGGGTTATCTTGTACATCTCATTTTTCTCAAATTTCAATCTTCTGCTCTATAACGTTTCTAAGAAAAAGGGCATCTATAATCATTTGTTTATGCTGAAGAATCCTATTTATTATGATCTTCTTTGTCTGATGGTTACAGAATTGTTCATGGTGGCTGCTATTTTCTCTAGCAGTAGAGGAGGAAAAAGGTACCTCAATGAATTTCTTAATGAATTTTTAATCTTTCTTAATTCATTTCTTCTCCATTAAAATGTGTTCCTTGAGAGTGAGAACTTCTTCCTTTGTACTTGTCTTCTCAGACCTAACACAGTACCTGGCACATAGTAGGTCAAATGTTTATTAATTGGTTGGCTGAGAGGACATCTGTTATCCAGGCTTTATTAATGAGTAAAGAACCAGGTGTGGAAACTGCATCAGGAACAGCAAGTATGTAGTCTGGATCAAAAGGCTAGTGGTTGAACTCCACAGGAAAGCCATGATCCAGAGCATTAATGTGTCCTAGGTCCATAAAGCTGAACACTGAATATAATGTGGCATGCATGGTCCAAACCCAGAGTTGGGCCAGGAATGTGACTACTCCTGTGCCGCAAGGGTCAGAAGGAGATGAATGATACAGTACCAGCATACCTTGCTTTATTGGACTTGGCTTTATTGTGCTTTGAAGATAACTTTTTACAAATGGAAAGTTTGTTGAACAAGTCTATTGGCGCCATTTTCCTAACAGCATGTGCTCACATCATGTCTGTGTCACATTTTGATAATTCTTTCATGATTTCTAACTTTTTCATTGTTATTATATCTATTATAAGATGATGATCTCACTTCACTTTGTACCAATTCATACAGGTCTTGCCATGTTTTTAATAAGCATTTAAAAAGTGCCTACTATGTGCCAGGTACTTTGCTAAGTGTTGGGAATACTGGTGATCTGTGATGAGAGGTCTTTGATGTTAATCTTGTAATAGATAGAAGATGGAAAACTTAATTGATAAATGTTGTGCGCTTTCCAATAGCTCCACCTCTGTCTTTCCCTCTCCTCTGACCTCTCTATTCCCTGAGACAGCAATATTGAAATTAGGCCAAGTAATAACCCTACAATGGCCTCTAAACATTCAAGGGAATGGAAGAGTCGATCCATGTGGTGAACTTCATTGTTGTTTTATTTTAAGAAACTGCCACAGCCAAGCCATACTTTAGCAACCATCACCCAGAGTGGTCAGCAGCCATCAGCAAAAAGATGACAGTTTGCTGAAGGCTCAGATGATAGCATCTTTTAGCAGTAAAATCTTTTTAAATTGAGTATGTACATTGTTGTTGATTTTTTAAAGACATAATATCATTGCATACTTAATAGACCATATATAGTTTATAGTGCAAATATAACTTTTACATGACCTGCAAAATCAAAAAACGTTATATGACTCACTTTAGTGTGATATTTGCTTTATTGTGGTGGTCTGGAATGGAACTCACAAATATCTCTGGGGTATGAGTTACTGTGACCTTTGCAACTTGACTTTGTTTTTCTTTTTCTCTTACTTCCCCAGCAACATTTTTTAACCTCAACCCTGTCTGGGTCAAATTAAAGAAAGGAATATCTAGCCTGGGGTATTAGGAGAAATTCAAATTCAAAGTAGGTCTGGGCTGGGGGGGCAGTGCTGATCTGAAATAGGCTGTTGAGAGAGAAAGAAGAGACTTTTGGGGGAAAGGATTTGGGGGATCCAGTTGTAGAAGTCGTTTCTGTCTTCCCAAGGTCATTATTTTTTTTCTTCAAAGGAATACTTAGAGAATTACTCATCTTCTGTCTCCCATCTCTGTCTTTGTACTGGCTATTCATCCCCTGTGCCTGAAATGTATTCTTTTCTCACCTGATTCTTGGAATTCCTTAGTTCTTTCAAGACTCAGTTCAATCGCTACCTTTTACATGAAACCTTTCCTTGTCATTCCTCCATCTGGGCTCCTGCTCACCCCTCCCCTCCCCTCCCCTCCCCTAAGTGGCTGGTGCCCTTCATTTCAAAACTACCTTGCTTTATTTTGAATATATTCTGTATATATGTACATATGTACATTCAAACATGCTATTTCCCCTGTTAAAATGGAAGCTCCTTGAGGACAAGATTTTGATTTTTGTCTCAGTATCCACAGTACTTAGCATAGTGACTGGCATATAGTAAGAACGTAATAAATGCTTGATGAACATCTGGTATATTCAGAGCTGGAAAGATGCTCATTTCATCTAGTCTGACAGATTTTTCCTTCCCTCTTCCTATCTCCAAGGAAGATCATGAAGTTTATAACTTGTAACTAGTGAATTCCAATTTCTTGCAAAATATAGAAGTAAAGGGATGGCATGTATGTTTTTAGAAAGGGAAGCACAACGTACTAAGAGCTCGTGTGGTGTGATGAATGAATTTATCAAGTAACTTATTTATTAAGTTTATTAATTTATTAGTTAAGTGCTTAGTCAGTATTTACTATGTGCCAAATGTGCTAAGTGCTAAAGTATTGGGGATGATGTGAAGCTTGGCTGGAGGTCCTTTTCAAATATTTGTTTGAGAGAGGCTGTTACCAGTTTGGGGGGAACAGGGAAGAGAGGCCAGAGTGGAAGTTTATTCAGGATGGAAAGGTAGTTGGCAAAGATGGCCAGAGTCTAGAATCCAGAGTGGAGTGTTGGGCCATGGAGAAGGACTAACCTTTTCCATTAAAAAACAAAAACACCTTTATCTCCTGTTGAGATTATTTAGAATTAATTAATTAGAATTAATACTATGCATTGGTTCCAAGGCAGAAGAGAGGTAAGGGCTAGGCAAATTGGGTTACCCAGGGTCATATAGTTAGAAAGTATGTGAGGTCAGATTTGATCCCAGGACCTCCCATCTCTAGGCCTGACTCTCAGTCCATTGAGCCATCTAGCTACTCCCTTACTTTTTTCATTTTTTAATAGGATTACAAGAGTAGGGGAATGCTGTAAATATACAATGCCTAGATTTTAGTAAAGTATTTCACAGTTACTCATGCTAACAGTGTGAAAAAGATGGATACATTTGGGCTGAAGAATAGCAAATAAGAGCCCTTTGTGTCTTCTTATACTCTATCAGAAAGCTGGAGAAAGACAGAGACACAGAGACACAGAGACAGAGAGACACCGAGAGAGTCAGAGAGATAGACAGAGAGAGACAGAGAGACAGACAGAGAGACAGACAAAGACAGAGAGACAGAGAGAGACAGAGAGACAGAGACAGAGACACAGAGAGAAAGACAGAGACAGAGAGACAGAGAGAGACAGAGAGACAGAGAGAGACAGAGACAGAGAGAGACAGAGAGACACTGAGAGAGAGAGAGACAGAGAGACAGACAGAGAGAGACAGAGAGACAGAAAAAGACAGAGAGACAGACAGAGAGAGAGACAGACAGAGAGACAGAGACAGAGACACAGAGAGAAAGACAGAGACAGAGAGACAGAGAGAGATAGAGACAGAGAGACAGAGAGAGACAGAGAGAGAAGAGATGGCTGGCTTGGATGCCCCACTTAAATGGAGGTTTTAGGAGGAGCTCATCACCAGCCTCCAATCAGGAGGGGCAGAGGGTATTGTGGGTCTTGGTACCACTGCTGATGAGATCTGGCAGCCTATCATGAGGTTCCTAGAAGCACGTTATAGAAGTCTTTGGTGAAATGTTCCAGGGATCCATCCTTGGCCCAACATTCTTATCACTGCTTATCAGAGGAAGGCAGATGTGGCATGCCTATTACATTTGTAGATGGCACAACGCTAGGAGGGACAGCTAACATTTAAATTTAGCCTCAGATACTTATTAGCCGTATGACCGTGGGCATGCCCAGTCTCAGTTTCTTCATTGGAAAATGAAGGTCCTGCTAGCACCTCTCTCTCGGGGCTGTTGTAAGAAGAAAAGCGAATATTTGTAAAGTGTTTTTACAAGCTTCAAAGTGCTAGATAAATGCTAGTTATCATTATCTCCCCTTGGCTAGTGGGAGAGAGGTCACGATATCTGTCTTCAAGTATTTGAAGTGCCCTGCTGGGAAAGAGGTTTGGTTTGCGAGGCCCCCCAAAGAACTAGTAGGAGCAATGGATAGAAGTTTCAGTGAGGCAGATTTAAGCTGGTTGTAAAGAAACACTTGTAACCACTGGAACTGTCTCAAGAGCAGAATCAACTGTCTCAGGAGGTGGAAGGCTCTCCATTGCTAGCGTAGTGGTTTCCAAGTGAAGGATGGACTGCTGTAGGATGATGGAGCCCTGCTGGCTGTATGCTGAATTAGAAAACCCCAAATGGCATTGCATTATCTATGTTGTATTCTATTTTTCTGTATTTTGTAAAATAGTCCTCAATTACATTTTTAAAATCCGTATCTTCTGTCTTAATATGAATTCTAAGACAGAAAAGCAATAAGGGCTAGACAGTGAGGGTTAAGTGGCTTTTCCAGGGTCACACAACTAGCAAGTGTCTGAGGTCAGATTTGAACCCAGGTCCTCTTGCCTTTAGATCTGTCTCTCTGCCCACTATGCTACCTAACTGTCTCTCCCAATCACACTTTAATCTGATTCTGCTGCCCTCCACTTTGTGAACCAAGCTTCCATTCTGAATCTTCTACTTTGCCTGGTTTCAGCTCCATGGAGCAGGTCCCCCACTTGCCAGGTACAACCTGGTCTCCCCTTACTCGCTTTTCCAGATCCTTTTGTGTATGCTCTTCTCCCATTATGTTGTAAGTTCCTTGATAGCAGGGGCTGTCCTGTTATTCATTGTATCCCCAGCCCTTAGCACCTGCTTGGCATATAGTTGTAGTTCCTGTGTTTTCAGCTGTGTCTGACTCTTCATGACCTCATTTGGAGTTTCCTTCTCTAGCTCATTTTACAGAAGAGGAAACTGAGACAAACAGACTTAAGTGACTTTGCCAGGGACACACAGGCTGGATCAGAACTCAGAAAGATGAGTCTTCAGGCTCACCACTCTATCCACTCTGCCACCTAGTCTAGCAGAAATGCTCTGGATTACTTTGCTGACCTCACATCAGATTTTCTCATCCTAGGAAAACTTATTCAGTTTTTCTTAGAGATTCTGTTCTATTTCTCCTGAATATTTAGAATCTGGTTATCCAATAAGTGTGTATTATATGTGTAATGCAGTAGATAGTGCCTTGCTCCTGGGATTAAGGAGGACCTGAGTTCAAATCTGGCCTCAGACACTCACTGTGTGACCCTGGGCAAGTCACTTGATTGCTAGCTACCTGCCTCAGTCTTCTCAGTCATAAAAGTGGGACTAATAATAGTACTTGCCTTGCAGAGTTATTGTGAACATCAAATTAGATATTTTAAAAATGCATTGCAAACCTCAAATTACTACATAAATGCTAGTATTACTACTGTTTGGAACCCAATATCCTAAGGAGCGCAAGTGTCATTCATATTTTTCAGAAGAGGAAACCATGCCTACTAGTGGTTAAATGACTTATTCAGGGTCACACAGCCAGCGAGTATCAAGGTTTAGGAAAAAAAGAGAGCTAAGGGACATGTGAAAGAAGGTCCTTATTTCTTATCCTTATATCTCCTTCCTTCTTAGGATTTTGGTAATCAGAGGTCAATCACTTCCCGGTGTGATCTGAAGGCAAATCTCCTCAAACTTGGTTGTGGAGGTGAACTGGAGAGCCCAGATAGCAGCATCACTGTCCTGAAAAACCTTCCTCTGAGCATCAAGGGCTCCAGCCCTTCCAATGCAGATGTCATTCAGATGACGCCCCAGAAGATCTCCATGAATCTTCGGCCTGGTGAGTTGCCCTGGACCAGGAGGACATGAAAGAGTTGGTTGGTTGGTGGTAAGGGTGGGGAGTGCTAATAGTGGGAGAGACTTTTTCCCAATTTTTCTATGGGGGGGTATTGATGTTCTCACTCCCAAGTTAATGAAATAACTCATTTTAGGGGGAAATGATACTTCTATGGAAAACAAAGATTGGAATTGTTTGAATCAGCACATTCCATTCTTAGTTTGCAACATTCTTGTGTCCAGAGACTGGCATATCAGTTCTTGAAGGTTTGGAGATGCATTTTTTGCTTGCCATTCACTCAATGGACTGTATGCTCTTTGGTTTTCCTTCATCTTTGTAGCCTTAGTACCTTGCACATAGTGGGCCCTTTATTCATCTTTGTTAGATTGTGTGGGACAGGATTTCTTTTTTCTTTTTGGGGGGTGTGGGTAGGCAGGAAATCCTGTTATTTCATTTGATAATGTTTTATGGAGTCTAGCATACTATTCCAATGATAAAATTTCATATTTAAATTGAAAAGTGTGCAGTTTACAAGGTATTTTCTACCCAATATATCCACAAAGTAGGCAGTATAAATATTGTTGTTGTATTTTACACTCAGCTCCTCAAGTGTTTATCAAGTGCCTACTATGTGCCAGCATAGGAGATACAAAGAAAAGGTGATCGTGGTTCCTGCCCTCAAGGAGTTTCCAGTCTAATCAGGAAGACAACATGCAATCCACTATTTACAACCTAGATATATATTGGATATATTGAAAATAATCAACAGAAGGAAGATAGTCTTGGAAGGAAAGGCTTCTTGGAGGCACTAATGGACAGTGGATAGAGCATTGGGCTCAGAGTCAGGAAGTTGTTATTCAGATTCTTCATGACCCCATTTAGGGTTTTCTTGGTAGAGATACTGAAGTGGTTTGTCATTTCCTTTTGAATGAGGAAACTGAGACCGAAAGGTTAAGTGACTTGTCCAGGATCACATAGCTATTAAGGGTCTGAGGCCAGATTTGACCTCAAGGAGAGGGTCTTCCTGACTCTAGACCTGGCAGTCGATTTGCTGCACCACCTAGTTGCCCTGAATCAGGGAGACTTTAGTTTAAGTTCAACCTCAAACACTTACTTCCTATCTGTGTAACTTAACCTCGGTTTGCCTTAGTTACTTTGACTGCGTGTGTGTTGTGTGGGAATACTACCTATCCTGGTGATTTGTTGTTGTTGAGGATAAAATAAGATGATATTTATAAAGCACTTAGCCCAGTCCTAGAACCTAGTAGATGCTATATAAGTGTGTATTCCCTTCCCCTCCCCAGAAGGTAGGGCTTTATCTGAGATGTGAAGGAGGCTAAGAAATCAGATGAGGAAACTGAGACTCAAGAGTTTACATGGCTTACCTGCAAATATCAGTATTCAGGCAAACCTTGAGAGGAGCAGGTAAAGTGTGAAGGAGTGGCAAGTAGTGCAAGGGACCTAGTCCGAGGATCACTTCTAGAAGTTTGTATAGAAATCAAGATATATATTATTTCCTGAAAATCCCAGGATTATGTGCTCACTCTCTACCTTTGCCCTTGCCCTTGCTCCATTGTCTAGCACATCATTTTTTTAACTTATTTTTTTTTTAATTTTCATGTAGAAACAATTTTTGACAATCATTACCTACATTTTGTGATTCAGAATCTCCCCCCTCCCATGCAAGGTGGTAAATAATCTGATATGGGTTATATCAGTGCTATCATGGAATGGCTATTTCCATATTCCTTATGCTGTGAAAGAAGACACATCATGATACAATAAAAAACTCATGGAGGAAATAAAATGGAAGATGGCATGCTTTGATCTTCAATCAAATCCCAACAATTCCTTCTTTGTCTGTGGATAGCACTTTCCATCATGAGTCCTTTGGGGTTATCTTGGAACCTTTCCTTGCTAATATAATAATAGTTTGTCCTTCACAGTAGCTCATTGTACAGTATTGTATACAGTGTTTCCCTGGTTCTACTCATTTCACTTTGCATCAGTTCATATAAATCTTCCCAGGTTTTTCTGAATTTGTCCTGTTTGTCATTTCTTATGGTGCAGTGGTATTCCATTACAACCATATACCACAACTTGTTCAGACTTTAGAACGTTACTTTTAAAAACTGCTTCCATTTCCTTATCTGCAAAGAGAAGGACGGTGGATTTAGTAGTCTCTAAGGTCCCATGATGTTCTCTTGTAGAGGCTATTCCAAACTGTAGATCACCTGGCAAAATAAGATACCTGACATCAAGGCCTTCTCTGGAGCTGACTGCCAAGCATTCAAATTCTGCAGCAGAGAAGACAACTCCAATGAGCTGGCCACATAGTCCAAATATTTACCTAATGCTACTCCTTCATATTTTATGGAGACTTGCTTAAGAGAAGCAGTATAAGGACGTTCTCCAGGTACCTCTGGGAAACTTGAGTTTTGACTGTGAAACGTGGGAGATGCTGGCATAGATAGCACCATCCACCTTGGCATGCTTGTAAGAGAGAAAGCACCGTGCTCCATGAGCAAAGCAGAATGGTAGAAAGCACAGAAATGTGAGCTGCAGAAGTCGAGAGACACCTCAGTCCTAAATGTTCTAATGGACCACTTGTGCCCAGTTTGTGGTAGTGCCTCCCAAACTTGGACTGGGCTGATCAGACACAGCCAAACACATTGTACCTTGACTCCAACATTGTGTTATCAGTGGTCTTCTTTGAAAATGGAAGACAAACAACATTCCAAACTGCAATTTCTCTTCTGAAACCTTTCCTTTCCTCTGCCATACCCTTTCTCTCCTCCCATCCAAATTTCCAGTCAGCAAAGAAACTCACCTTCTACTTTGCTAAGAAAAAGAGGCTATCTGTTTTGGGCTCTCTCTTCTATCTCTTATACCTTAAAACCTCTTGATACCGACTCCCATTCTCTCCTTTTTTGCTCTCTTGTCTCTGAAGACAAAGATAAGAACCTTCTTCCCAAGGCTAACTCCTCTACTCGAACCCTTAAATCCATACCCTTACCCTGCTCCCTCAATTGTGCCAGCCGAGGAGCTGGTAACAAATGAAGAGATGACTAGCATTTTGACCCTCCAGTTCTCCAATCAGAGGGGCAGAATCAACTGAGGGTACTGATGAGGAGGAGTTAGGCTGAAGCAAAGCTCCATGATGATGAGTTTTCTGGTGATGAATTTTTCCTGGATCCAGAATGATGAAGATGATAATGGAGTTGAAACCAACCAGGACTTTGGGTGGCAAATAGTACACTTTAACATGGAATATGGGGCATTTTAACATCCGAAGAGAAGAAAAAAGATTGCATATGAAACTCTGAATTTCTAGTGTGTTCAGTTTTTTTAAATGTATATTATTCTTAATAGAACAGTAACAAAATGTCCTTCTTGTCAGTGCCCCTGAAGAACTTTCTTTGATTCTATTCTGTATATTTTAAAAGATAACCTTGATGCTTTTGTCTTTTTTTTTTTTAATTTAGGTCATAGACAGTAAAACTTGTCAGGACAATTTGTCCCCTATCAAGGAAGGGACTTGCCTCCATAAGCATTCTTTTAGATGTGCATAAGTGTGCTAGATTCCTTTTGGTTTCCTCAAGGCTCACCAAAAGTACTTAATGAAGAAAACAAACAGTTGCCAGTCAAAAATCTGACAACCAGACTAACAAATTGTGCTTTCAGCAGCCTTTGAGAAAGACCTCTTTTAAGAATTAAAAAACAAACAAACAATTAAATGTGCCATAAGAAATGATGAGCAGGCTAATATTAAAAAAAAATTGGAAAGAACTACATGGAATAATGAACAGTGAAATGATGAGAATGAAGAGAACATTATACACAGCTACAGATTTCATACTTGAAGAATAACTTGGGTGGGGACAGCTAGGCGGAGTAGTAGATTGAAAGCCAGGTCTAGAGATGGGAGATCCTGTGTTCAAATTTAACCTCAGACATTTCCAAGCTGTGTGACCCTGGGGAGGTCACTTAATCTCCTTTTCCTAACCTAATATACAGTACTGATCACAAAATGGAAGGTAAAGGTTAAAAAAAAAAAGAACTTGTGAATATTACCTCCAGAGAGCAAACTGAAAAATGGAAACATGAAAGACACAACTTGTATATTTATATCTTTCTCCTGGATGATGCTTTCTATGATCCAGGCTGTGGCAGTAAGGCAACCCTTGTAAATAAATTCTATTGATAAAAAACCAAATGAACATAAAGTTGAAGTTGTCTTAGAATGAACCTGGAAGGACTAAGAAAACCTTTCCCCAACCTTTAAGCAGGAAAAAGACAGAAAGATTTAGGCCTTGAGGAATTATATGAATTTTAGATTAAAATTTATATGAAAAATAACAAAAAATCCAGAGGTGGTGCTAGAAACCAATTTAGAAAGTGCTTCTTGAACCAGCACAATAGTTTTGAGGTCTCTGGTTTCTAACGGGTGGGAGAGAGTAGAAGGACTAAGGTCCTGGAGAAGAGAGACAGTTAAATTAGGGAGAAAGAATGGAGTGATGCGATCTGAGATCCAGACTCTTAACAGAGTTGAGCTCAGCCGGCAGGGCATAAAGTCAGGAAATGAATTGGAGGTTAGAAGAAGGTAGAGGAGATCAGGAATGCTGGCTATATCCCCCTTGCCATCCCAGCTGTAGCTGTGTACCTGTGTATCCGAAGTAACACAACAGTGCCCCAAATGGTCACCTCTGAAGAGTTCGTTTACATAATGAGGTTCATCCAAATTGACCCTGACTGTAGAGATCATCTCTCATTTGATACAGAAGGTAACTGAGGCCAGAACGTGTGAAATGATGTGCTCACAGGTAGGAAGTTGTAGGACTGGAGAATTCAAAACTCGAAAACACTTAGAGGTCTTCAGGTGCAATGCTCTTATTTTATGGATAAGGCTGGGCTGGGGCTGAAAGGGGGCCCATGCAGCTAATAAGTGTGAAGTAGGATTCATCCTCATGGGTTACTGATTCCAAATCCAACTTCAAACCTTTGAGCCTTTTAGCTGCATCACTTATACTAGAAGACCTCCCGTCCCGCTTCCTGGAAAGTACCATAACTAGTTACTCAACTTTGTTTTTCTTTACATGTAACAATGTGACTGCCTTTTGTATAACTGGTCTCCTGATTGTCCTTACTTCACTGTGTCAACTCATACTATCCTGGATTCTCCAAATTAGTTTCTTTCTTTTTTTTTTTCCTAATCTTGTTTTAAATCCTTCCCTTCCATCTTAGAATTGATACTATGTATAGGTTCCATGGTAGAATAATGGTAAATACTAGGCAATGGGGGCTAAGTGACCTGCCCAGTTAGGATGTGTCTTGAGGACAGATTTGAACTCAGGACCTTCCATCTCTAGATCTGGCTCTCAATCCACTGAACCATCTAGTTGCCCCTCTGAAATGGTTACTTATGTCATTATGTCCCAGTAACATCCCACTTTATTCATATGTCACAGTTTGTTCAGCCACTTGTTAGTGCTGTCCATTCACTTGAGTCCCAACTCTTTGTGACCCCATCTGCAGTCACTCTCTCAAGCTGCAGAGGAGGGAATCAAATGGTCCTGGGGGTCATTATATTGCCCTTAATTCTCATTAGAGTGCTTTTATTGATAAGGGAGATAGGAATTATTAGGAAAAAGATAATTGGACTGGAAACTGAGGGACCAAAGACCTAATTCTAGCTCTGCCTTTGAATAGGACACATTTTAAAGTTTAGTCTGCATTACTGACATTTTCTGTGCCACACAATAGAGCAATAAGTCAAGCCCTGTTTTTAATTTAAGACTCCCCAGATGTAAATATTCACAGTGAAAATTTAACAATCGGCCCTTGGTTTGACCAGATTCCACTATCTAGAGCAAGGTGCATTCTCATTACCTTTTCTTTCCAGCCAATCTTGGTCATTATAATTATACAGCATTTTTTGGTGGTTGTTGTTCATCCCATTTACAAAGTCGAAATTCCTTGTATGTATATCTATTTTTGTTTCTACTTACTTTACTCTGAGTCTAGTGGCTCCAGCACCTAGCACGATGCCCAGTGCACAGTAGGCACTTCATACATACTTGTCAATGGAGAATATTTCCAGTTCTTTGTTATTTAAAAAAAGTGTAGTTATAAATATTTCTGTGTGTGCTTTCCTCAGCAAGGGGAGAGCCAGGAGAAAAGGAGACTTTGACAAATATATTTCTGATGGAAAAGAACACAAATGTATTCGTGTGCATATGTACTTGATGGTGCTGAAATGTACTATTTCAGACTTGTAGTGGGAAGAATTTACTGCAGAAGCCCCCCCTCTTGTGTGCGTGTTAAAATAGGAAAAGCCTGAAAGCCCCCCCAGACAGCTGGAATCTTCACAGGTGCAGCTGTTCTCCTGAGTTTTTGATCATCCTCTGTTCCTCTGCCTGGGATTACCTTAAAAGGCTCCGGGGCAGGGGTGCAGGCTAAGCACCAGCAGCAAACTGCCTGGAAGATTCTAGTGAAACAAGAGCTGAGAAGGTAGGAGGAGGGATGAAGACAAGTCTGGGCAAAGTGTGAGGTGAGCAATGAAGAGATAGATCGCAGGTCCCAGAACAAGTCTTGAAAACAGACAGGGAGCACCAGGTGAGGCCCTCAGCAAATACCTATTGATGGATTGAGCATATAAAGTTGTTGTAAGGGGGCTGGGTCACTGAGAAAAGGTTCTAGTGAAGAGTAAAAAAATATAAATGACCTAGGAGCATGGTTCCATGGAACCTTGATGAATGGAGTTTATATAAGAAAAGAGGGGGCAGCTGGATAGCTCAGGGGATTGAGAGCCAGGCCTAGAGATGGGAAGTCCTAGGTTCAAATCTGGCCTCAGACACTTACCAGCTGGGTGACTTTGGGCAAGTCACTTAACCCCCATTGCCTAGCCCTTACTGCTCTTCTGCCTTGGAACTGATACATAGTATTGATTCTAAGACAGAAAGTAAGTTAAAAAAAAAAAAGAACACTTCTCAGGGAACTGCTCGGTATAAAATAATTTCAGAATGGTTGGTTTAAATTTTAAATCTATTAAGGGGGAAGCTAAGTGATTTAGTGGATTGAGAGTCAGGCCTAAAGAAAGGAGGCTCTGGGTTAAAATTTGGCATAAGAAACTGCCTTGCTTTGTGACCCTGGGCAAGTCACTTAATTTCATTTGCCCAGCTTTTACAGCTCTTAGTATCAATTCTAAGATAGGAGGTATGAGTTTTTAAAAAATCTATTAAGGTTGGAGAGAGTTATATTTGATGAGGTGTAAATAAACCACTGGCTTAACTAATTTACCTACTACATTGAATAATTTCTTACTAAAACTCTTTATGATATAAGATTTCCTAACAGCAAATACCCCCTTCCCATGGTTCTCTGAAGTGTGTGGGCTTTCTGCTGCAAGGCAGTTAGTAGTGGCTTCTGGAGAGCTGCAAAGAAACCATAGCAGAGTGTGGATTTTGGAGAGGATCTAGGTTTCAATTCTGACTCTGCTACTTGTATAGCTCCTCATAATCATTCTCTTTCTCTTCTCCCTTTCTTCTCTCACTTCCCTCTACTACTGGCTCCTTCCTGGTACCTACTAACATGCTCATATCTCCTTATTAAAAAACAAAAACAGTAACAAAAACCCCACTCACTAGATCTGAGGTGTTCAGGGAGGACTAGCACCTCTGGTTTCTTTCAGGGATGTCCACCTACCTTTGGTGTCCACCTTTAATTTAATGCTCACCTGTGGCTCCCAAAAGCTGTAGCATGCTCAATAGCTAGGTTGAGGGTAAACAATAATCTTCTAACCCATGAGTGATTTGGAGTGGGGATGTCTACCCCATCATCTGAAGATATTCCTTGTCAGAATGAGTGGCTGAGAACATATTGTTACAACTGCCAGGAAACGAGCTTAGAGCTTGGTCAGACCTCAAAAATGCCAAGGTCATCCACTACATCCCCAGTCATCTCCCACTGTCCTGACTTTTCTCTTGACACTGGACTGTGGTCAGTCTAGATGAGGAAGTGAGGCAAATGATTTTATGCAACTGCCTCACTTAAATCCAATTTAGACATCACTCCATTCTATCATTGGCTCTCTGCATAAAACAAAGGACAAACAACAATAATTGTCCTTTCAAACTAATATTCAGTAGCTAAGAAAATGAGGATATTGGGCTGGATTTCCCATAATATCTTTGCTCAGTGCTCTTGCATCCTTTTCTTTTTCTCCTTTCATTTCCCTCAGCTTTCTGCTGTTCAGCTTTCAACCTCCTCACTCAACTGAAACTGTTTTCTCCAAATTATCATTGATTTTTGGATTGCCAAATCTTTTGGCTGCTTCTCAGTCTTCAACCTTCTGGACCTCTCTCAAGTTAGACCATTTTCTCTTCTGGGTTTTATGACACTTTCCTCCTTGGTAACTGTATTACTGGTCCTGCCTTTGCTTCTTCTTCTTTGGTGAATGCACTGTACTTAGGTAGGTACATTTGTCTTCCACCTTAGAATATAAGTTCCTTGAGGCAAGGAGCTGTCTCAGTTTTGTCTTTAGAGCTTTAGTACCTAATACTGTGCTTGGCATACAGTAGGCTCAATGATTGATTGGTAGATGCTCTTAAAACTTTGACCTCAATTTTTTCAGGGGCAAAATAAAGAGATTTGGAAAAGTTCCTGCCAGTGATCCTACATAAATTTGGAGTCATCTTCTGGGATAGCCATGTGATAGGACATACACACACACACACACACACACACACACACACACACACACACACACACACTCACACACATATATCCATGGTAAATTGTTGTATGTGCCCATCTTACTTTCAAAGAAACTGAATATTGGGGAAATTTGAACTGTAACTTGAGCTGAAGTCTACAGAATCTAAATCTAAATTCTTGGGTTGTAATCATTTGTGAGCAAGACTAAGACTGAAGTGGAATCTTGATAGAAAGAATCTTTTGATGAATCTAGAAGCAGTGTTGGAAAATTAGTTCTTTTGTAAGAGGTTGTCTAGTAAGTAATTTGCATAGTGAGGAAGCTTGGAGGACTCAAAACACTTTCTTTACTTCCCCTAAACAATTTCTAAACAGGGAAGAAAAGAACATAACTTAAGCATATTCTTTTCTTACACAGTGATTTCCTTACAGAAAAATTATACAAGGCTTTTCCAATTGTTGCATGTCACTTCTTAGATTCTGATATGGGATGGTCCTGTTGATGTTTTCCGTATTTAGTTTGCATATTAAGGTGTCATGAGAGGGCATCTAGGTGGCTCAGTGGTTAGAGAGTGAGGCCTAGAAATGAGAGATCCTGGATTCAAATCTGGCCTTGGATACTTTCTAGTTGTGTGATCCTGGGCAAGACAGTTAACCTCCTTTTCCCCAGCTCTTACAGTTCTTCTGCCTTAGAACCAACATACAATATTGGTTCTAAGATGGAAGATAAGGGTTTTTTAAAAAGTCATCATGAATATGATTAACTTTCCCATCAAAACTTGCTCTAATTTAAGACATACTGACAGCTTGTGACAACATAGTCATTATTGTGTGGTCTGATCTACAGGACTTTTGAATAACAGAGAGAGATTGTGGCACCTTTCCACTTAATCTCTCTTTTAACCAAAAAGATGAATTTTTAAAAAACGTAAACATTCCCAAATTAGATTTAGAAACTATACTAAAAGAGTAAATTTATTTAGGACATAATGTGTTACCTCTCTCAATATTGCTTAGCTAGATTCAATCCCGTGTATTATCTCTAAACCTAGCTGGCAAGTTTCCTAATACCTAATTTCTTACCTTAGAGTCAGATTTCTTCAGGGTTATTTGTCTAGACCTCTTGAACTTTACACCCACTTGGTGTAAAAGCTTTCTCAGCTTATCATACCTGCTAGTCAACTTTTGGATAATTTAATCTATTCATCTGCATAGACTCTTTAAGCTAGTCAAGGGAAAGCTAGAGTGGATTGTCTTCATTTATTCTTTATTTCTCCTATTTGCTGACCTCACATTTTTTTCTTCCCACCTAAAGGAAGCAGAGAGAAATTACACTCACATAATTATGTCTTGATGTCAAAATCAGGAGACTTAAAAAATGATTTCCACTTTCTTTTTCTACAATGTATGGAGCAATTTCATATTATTTTAAAGAAATGAAAAAGCTTTCCTAATCTGACACAAATCTAAAGCTAAATAGATGCTGGCAAAGACAAACTGAAATTTAAATATAGTTGTCCTTCTCTATAGAATATTTGGTTAGGAGTTTTTGTTGTCATTCAACTCTTCCTGGTCCCATTTCTTGGCAAAGATACTGGAATGGCTTGCCATTTCCTTTCCCAGCTCATTTTACAGATGAGGAAACTGAGGCAAAGGGAGTTAAATGTTTTGCCCAGAATCACACAACTCGTAAGTATCTGAAGTTGAATTTGAATTCAGAAATATTAGTCTTCTCAATTCCAGGACAGGCGGTCTAACCACTCTGCTACCCAATTGCCTGTTGGGACTTTAGTTGCTCCATTTAGATGAAGCGAATCACTTTTTATGCCAAGTATTTTAATAAAAATTCCTCAGAACTAATTATTAAAAAGCATCATAATATTTCTGAAATCAAACATCTTTAGTATTATTTAAGAGACAAACAATTCACTATTATTCTTTCAATCCAAAAAAAAATGCCATTTGAGCATGCAACATCTTTGTGTTATGCAATCTTGTTGCTTTTCTGGGAAAGGATTTTGTTTTTAAGTGATAGATTCAAGAGGCAAGGCTGGCAGAGTTCTTCATGTAATTTCAGTGTCAGGTAGAGAAAAAGGATCTCGGGTATCTTAAGGAAATTCATTGCTATTTCTGCTTCCTTTGATAGGAACTGAAAGATTAAGAAATGAATGGCCAAATTGATGTCCTAAACTTCCAGCCCATGACCTGGGGAAAAGATAGGAGTGAATTTAGCAGTCTTGGCATGGCGGACCGTGTTCTTGACCAAACTCTCTGTGGGTGTAGGGGGCAAGTATTCATTATCATTTTAATAGGAAGGAACTTTTATAGAAGGCTGTGATGTTTGCAAAGCACTCACTGCACATGCTTTCTCATTTTATCCTCCCAATCATCTTGTGACACAGAGGCTATCATCATGCAGAAAGTGAAGGTGAAACAAATTCTGTGACTTGTTCAGGGTCTTACAGCTCCTAAATGTAGCGCTGGTCTTTCAGATCCTACTTGGCGTGGGTTCTTTATCTAGATGGAAATGGAGGAGGAAATCTTTTTGCACGTGTGATGTTGCATTATATCTAGGCTGGGAATGGTATTGTGACTTCTGGTGGGGAGTCATGTAAACTTTAAGACTCATGATCTCATCAGCAAAGAAAACACTGACATTCTTCTATTCCAAGCAGACTCTGGATATAATAAAAAAAAATAAGTTTGGGTTCCTGAGTGAAAACATGGTAGATTAGAAAGAGATAAAGTAGGACTGCAGTCAGGAAGAATTGCATTCAGATACCACCCCTGGCACGCACACAATAGCTGGATATTTGCTTGGGCAAATCTTTTAATTTCTAAGCCTTAGTTTTTTCATTCTAGAATGGGAATAATAATTTTGTTGTTGTCCAGTTGTTTCTCAGCCATATCCAACCTTTTGCGACCCCTAATGGGGGTTTGGGGGCAAAGATAATGGGATCGTTTGCCCCCTCCTTCTCTGGCTTATTTGACAGACGAGGAAACCAAGACAAATAGGACTAAATGACTTGCCCAGGTTCACACAGCTAGTAAATGTCTGAGGCCACATTTTAACTCAGAAGATGAGTCTTTCTGACTCCAGGCCAGGTACTCTATTCACTGTACCACCTAACTATCCTGTGGGAATCATAATAGCTAGCACTTAAATTGCACTTTAGACTTTACAAAGGGATTTATGCATGTTATCTAATAATCCTGTGAGGTCCGTATTTTAATTATTCCCATTTTGCAGATGAAGAAACTGAAGCTCATTGAAGTTAAATGACTTGACTAGAGTCACACAAGTAGTAAACAGATGTTTATTGACTGAATGAACAATTGAAGCAGAGTTTGAACCCATGTCTTTCTGCCTTTTAGTACAAATCTCAAGTGGGTTAATGTAGGTAAAATGATATTTGAGTATTGGCTTTGATTATTTAGAGTCAGAAGCCTTGGGTTTGAATTCTGCTACTTACTTCTTATATGATTTTGGGCAAATTACTTCCCCTCTCTTGGACCTCAATCTTCTAATCTGTAAAATTAAATGATTCAACTAAATACTCTTTAAGAATCTTTCTGACTGCAAACCACAAGTTACTATCATTATCATTATTATTTTATTTTATCTTTTTTTTTTAAACCATTACCTTCCATCTTAGAATCAATACTGTAGGCAGAAGAGTGGTAAGAGCTATGGGGTTTAATGACTTGCCCAGGGTCACACAGCTAGGAAGTGTCTGAGGACAGATTTGAACCCAGGAGGCCTGGCTTTCAATGCATGGAGCCACCCAACTGCTCCCTCGTTATTGTTTTTTAATATACAGGAAGGCAGTCGTGCATGGATCTTCTTAGAACTACCACATTTTATCCTCCCAGAGGAACACAAAACACAGAAAGCTGCTCTATAGTCACAGAGAATAACTCCTTGTCTGTCATGGAAGGAAACAGAAGAAAGCTGCAGTTGCCAGCTGGAGGTGAAATTTCCAGTGGCTCCATGCAGCATGCAACCTGCTCTGGCCATTTTGTCCTTGGACATAGATAATGAGGAAAGCCTTCTCACTTTAAATCTGGGTGGTGTAAAATTTAAAATTAACCTCAAATAATGAAAATATTATATTTTAGGTGATTTATTAATGATCATTAGAAATCAAGGAATAAAGAGGATACAAAATAAAGACCACATGCCCATGATTGATTAGCCATTTCAAAATCCCCACTCATCACCGGCATGCTTGCTGACAGGGCCAAAAAGAGGTGGGACCCTTCATGTCCTTGCCTAATATCCCCTGACTACAGGAAGTACATAATGACAGGAAGTCAGTGGGCTCCTGGGAAATATAGTTCTTTTTTTTTTTTAAACCCTTACCTTCTGTCTTGGAGTCAATACTGTGTATTGACTCCAAGGCAGAAGAGTGGTAAGGGCTAGGCAATGGGGGTCAAGTGACTTGCCCAGGGTCACACAGCTAGGAAGTGTCTGAGGCCAGATTTGAACCTAGGACCTCCCGTCTCTAGGCCTGGCTCTCAATACACTGAGCTACCCAGCTGCCCCCCTATAGTTCTTTTTTTCAGGATAACAGATTTTCAATTATACATCCTCCCTGAGATCTGTGGAAGACTAGTATCTCCAATGGATCTTGTAAACATAACCAACTTTGAAATGACAATAATTTGAGGATAAGAGGAAAAGAGAATAAAACCAAGGATTGCTAAACGCATTGACAAAAAGCCAGTTAGGGGGCAGTCCTCTTTGGCATAAGAGTATACATACAAAACAAACGCATTCAACCCCACACAGTTTAAATCACCACCTCCAAAAATTCACTCTGGATCTTTTTGTGCAGTGTGTGGTCTGTGGAGGCATCTTCATGGTGTCTTCTCCAAACAGTTCACTTTCTGGATTCGGAGAGGTAGCATGTTTCTTATCCTAAAATTACTCTCAAAATGAATTTAAAATTTGCATTTTATAATAATACTACATTCTCCCCTGAGGAGGGTGTTGAAAAACACAGGGATCACTTAGGGATGCATGGCTGAGTTATGAGGTATATGAATAAATTGGCAAGAGAAATAAAAAGCATAAAAAAAATCCAAATAAAAGAGAAAAGATAACTTCTGGATGAAATATAGACTATCAAAGTCTTATGTGAAAAAAATTCTAATTAAAGGAAAATAAACCTATAACAACAGGTCCTTGAATCAGGGCCCAATTAAAGTGATTTATGTAATTATGCACTTACCCAATCAGTATCTAGGACTACAGAAAGTTGCCACATTATGAAAGACAGAAAAGGGACTAGATTTTTGCAGCAAATGGGAAATAACATTACTTGGACTGGTTTATGTATTTTTCTCAGGGATACTGGAGTCAGAACAATTGATATTATATACTTGATATAGAGTGTGTGTTATAAGGAAGTCCTGAATTTAACACATGTTAAATAGCCTCAACCTCGAGGCTCACACATGATCAAGTCCTTGGGCTCTTTGTACAGAATGTCATCAATCCACGTAGGATTGGTTTGGTCTCTTTGACCTTGTGCTTGATTGACACTATGCAAGTAGCTTTGTGCTTCTTTGGCACTGTGCAATGGCTCTTTTTGTATTACTTCTGCTGGAATCAGACAGAATCATTAAGCAAAGTCCCATAATTTTTTTTGAATAATCAGTGGCATCATTTTTATAGCCTAAAGCTTTTGGGTTATGCATTGACATTAGGAAAAATGTATTTTAAACTTATATTACTGCAAAATCAAAAAAAATTAAAGAAAAATCTTCTCAATGCTGTTGACATGTGCTTCAAATACAAAAATGAGAGAAAAAATAAAACTCAGATACTATATTGCACATGCAAGGAAAAACAATAATAAAAAAGTTTTAAAAGTAAAAAAATATATAGCTCACAATCATTAACATACTGTGTCAGCTAAGAAAAGGTAGAATACGGGGGCAGCTGGGTAGCTCAGTGGATTGAGAGCTAGCCCTAGAGATGGGAGGTCCTAGGTTCAAATCTGGCCTCAGACACTTCCCAGCTGTGTGACCCTGGGCAAGTCACTTGACCCCCATTGCCTAGCCCTTACCACTCTTCTGCCTTGGAGCCAATACACAGTATTGACTCCAAGATGGAAGGTAAGGGTTTAAAAAAAAAAAAGAAAAGGTAGAATACAAGAGATTTTCACCCAAAAACTGAGATCAATGTCCTTTTTAAACTTGGCCATGATCCACTAACAGTTTTTTTTTTAATATATAAAGAACAGTAGTACAACAGGTAATGCACATTCAAAAGATATCAAAATTCACAAAGTTATAATAGCCCATTTAATTATAATAGCAAACAAACCCACTCTCATATAAGATTCACATGAGTCTGCTGTGTGACATTTAAAACTAATGGATATTTGTCACAAGTTTTTCAGGTGTAGCAATGTTTCAACCTTGGCTGAGATATTTTTTTAAAAATGATTGCTATCATTACAAAAATGTGGCAGAGGAGTCTAGAAAAAACCCAAACCCCTGTAATGTTGATGTTGGGTCTAAAAACATCACCAAGAATCTATATCAATCTGGTGGAAGGGTAGAATAAGCAAAAGAGTTACAAATGAGAGATGCTCCCTCTTGGGAGCCATTCAGGGGTACCATGCCCTGGGATCAACTTCCTAGCTCCTTTGGTATGAGACAGTTATGTCCCATCCATTCACATTTTTACAAATGTGGAGGTGGGGATTATAATAGTGCTTCCCTTCAGCTATTAAAATAGACCCTTTACCTCTTGTTACAAATAACTCAGAGGGTGGCAAAATGATCAGTCAGAGTTGTCGAAAAAAATCTAAAAATCATGTCTAAAGACCCCCTAAAATCAATTTGAGATATTTTAGCTCACTAAGTTTTCCAAAGGTTGTTATATCATTGTAACCAGTTTTGTGAGTGGGGATTTTGAAATGGCTAATCAGCCATGGGCACATGGTCTTTATTTTGTATCCTCTTTATTCCATGATTTCTAATGATCATTAATAAATCTCCTAAAATATAATATTTTCATTATTTGAGATTAATTTTAAATTTTACATTGATGACAACCACAAAGGGATTTATTAATGATCATTAGAAATAAAGAAATAAGAGAGATACAAAAAAAAAGACCATGTGCCCATGGCTGATCAGCCTATTGAAAATCCCACTCACCACCATCAAGCCAAGATGCCAAAAAGAGGCAGGACCCTTCACATCCTTGCCTAATGTCCCCTGTCTACAGGAAGTATGTAATGACAGGAAGTCAGTGAGCTCCTGGGAAATGTACTTCTTTTTTTAGGGTAACAGATTTTCAATTATACAGTAGAGGAGCCTTTTCTTTTTAGGAGGAAGAGGAGCTGCATAGTTTTCAATCCCAAATGATGGCTTTCTAGAGCTATAAAAAGGTTTCATGTTAATTATTTGGCTGTAGGTTGTCCTGCTTTGGAGCTTTGAGGCAAAGGTCATAGAATAAAGTGCAGTCAGTCTTTCTCTCTGCTTTCTTTCTTTCTTTTTCTTTTCTTCAGCTAATTTCCTTTCTGTTTGTCCTTTGGCCAGCAAGTGCCAAAGACAGATATGTTTTCTCTGTTAGAGTCCAAAGAGCAGTTTTAGACTCAGGGTTATCCAGAAGATTTGTTGAAAGCCCTGAAGTCATGAGTTGACTTCTGATTGTAAACTTCTTTGGAATAAGAACTGCAATTTTTTATCTTTGTATCCCAGGTTCCTAGGGATATGCCTGGAAGCTTTTAGTACTTACTAACTTTTTTTTTTAAAACCATTACCTTCTGGCTTTGTAAAGATTAAAATTTAGGGGAGACTGAGGCATCTGAGGCAGGTAGAAATTAGTTTCTCTCTGCAAGGAGTATTATATTTTTTAGAGGTTTATTAAAAGTTAAGGATTAAAGAAAATACAGGATAAGAAAAACGTGCCTAGGCCAGAGAGGCCTAAACAAGATAATCTCACATCATGGAAGAGCCGCGTCTGCTCCAAAACGGAAGTCCAAAAGAGACACAAAAGCCTTTGCAATCAGCTTAAATCCCTTCTTGATCTCAGCCCACCTCAGAATTCCATGAGATTACAAAGCATTTTGGGGAAGTGGAGCAAGGGCTTGTGGGTATTGAAGTCCAGAGTTCAAGTCTATTTTTACATCCCCCCGTTTGATCGTTATTGGGGAGACAAGTTTCCCCAAAAAGGATCATGAAAACATAATCAACTTAAACATTACAGTAATTTGAGGATAAGAGAAAAAAAAACAATAATTGCTGGATGCATTGCCAAAAAGCCAGTTAGGGGGCAGTCCCCTTTGGCATGAAAGTATAGATACAAATAAATGTTCAATCAACCACACCCAAAGTTCAATTTTTGTGCAGCTGGCTGGTCTAGAGGCTTCTTCATGGTATCTTCTCCAACAGTTCAGTTCTGGATTCAGAGAGGTAGCATCTTCTTTACCTAAAATTCTTCTCAAAAAGAATTTAAACTTTGCAATTTAAATAATGATATTTTTTACATTCCCCCGTTAAGAAGGTGATTAAAAAAACAGGATCACTTAGGGATGCATGGCTGAGGTATGAGGTATATGAATCAATTGGCAAGAGATATTAAAAAGATATCAGAAAAATCCAAATAAAAAAGAAAATACTGGATGAAAATATAGACTATCAAAGTCTTATGTGTAAAAATTCCAAGTGAAAAGAAAAATAAATCTCTAACAGGTCCTTGAATCAGGGCCCAATCAAAATGATCTAAGCAATGATGCATTTACCCAGTCAGTAGCCAGGACTACAGAAAGGTACCACATTATGGAAGGCAGAAAAGGGGACCAGATTATGAGCCAAGGTCTTGGGGATACTCGTTTGTATCTTCAGAGTGAGTGTGGATACAAGGAAAGCCTATGTCTAACAATGTTAAACACAGTAACCTCGAGTCTTCACACTAGGTTCAAGACCTTTGTATTGGCCTAGAAGTGCATCCATCCATCCTGGATTGGCTTTTCTTTGGCCCTGTGCAATGGCTCTTGTGTGTATATCTTGTCCTGGAATCAGACAGAATCATTAAGCAAAGTCCCATAATTTTTAAAATAATTAGTGGCATCGTTTTTATAGTCACAAGCTTTTTAGGGCATGCATTAGCAAATGTATCTTAAACTTGTAGTAACTGAAAAATCAAAAGGTTAAAGAAAATCTTAATGCTGGTGACATGTGCTTCAAATATAAAAAGGAGAGAAAAAATAATAAAAAAACAAATAGTATATTGCACATGCAAGAAAAATATAATAATAAAAGAGCTTTAAAAATTCAAAAATATAGCTTATAGTCATTGACACTCTGTGTCAGCTAAGAAAATATAAAATACAAGAGTTTCTCACTAAAAATTAGATCCATTTCCTCTTTGTATCTGGCCATGATCACTGTGAGTAGAAGGCAAATGAATTGAGACAGGTAACATTTTTTCATTTTTAAAAATACAGTAATACAAATATATAGGTATCAATATCCCCAAAATTCTCAATAGCCCAATTAATTACAATAGCAAACAAACACACTATCATATTTCACATACGTTGCTGTATGGCATTTTTTAAACCTATGAATTGATGGATATTTGTCACAATTTTTACAAACATAGCAATTCTTTCAACCTTGGTATTTAAACATATTTTTAAACAAAGTAAAACTCACCTTGGGTTAAGAACATAATCAAGAAATCTATATATTCTGGTCGAAGTTAAGTAGTGAGCTGAAGAGTATAAATGAGAGATGCTCCTTTTTAGGAGGCGTTTTAGGGATACAAATGCCCTGAGATTAACTGCCCAACTTCCATTCACACATTTAGAAATGTAAAAATAGACTCGAACTCTGGACTTCAATCCCCACAAGCCCTTGCTTCACTTCCCCAAAATGCTTTGTAATCTCACAGAATTCTGAGGTGGGCCGAGATCAAGAAGGGATTTAAGCTGATTGCAAAGGCTTTTGTGTCTCTTTTGGACTTCTGTTTTGGAGCAGACGCGGCTCTTCCATGATGTGAGATTATCTTGTCTAGGCCTCTCTGGCCTAGGCACGTTTTTCTTATCCTGTATTTTCTTTAATCCTTAACTTTTAATAAACCTCTAAAAAATATAATACTCTTTGCAGAGAGAAACTAATTTCTACTTGCCTCAGATGCCTCAGTCTCCCCTAAATTTTAATCTTTACAGTTTAGAATTGATACTGAGAATTGGTTTTAAGGTAGAAGAGTGGTATGGTCTAAGTAATTGGGTTTAAGTGACTTGCCCAAGGTCACACAGCTAAGAAGTATCTGAGGCCACAGTTGAATATAGGACCTCCTCTTGAGGTCTGGCTCTCTATCCACTGAACTACTTAGCTGTCCCACTTGTTATTAATCAAATTAAATGTGTCTTAATTGCCCAGATTGTTGAGGCCTACTTAGAGCTGGATTTTATACAAGTGTAGAATAGAATAGCATTTGTTGGGAATAATTGGGAGACATGTCCTGTTTCACCATTCCTGGCTCTTCGTGGGATGTTTTGGGATGTCTTCCCTCCTCACTCTGCGCTGGTTTCTCTGTTACCTATATGCAATGGAGAAAACATGGAGGTCTATAGGAGTTCGAGGTCTGTGGACCAGTGGGATGCTGGGTCACAATTAATCAACTAACATCTGTTACTTGACTGGCTGTTAGGAGAAAGTTATGAATAGTTAGAGATTGAAGGGAACCCAGATATCATCAAGTCCAAGCCCTTCATTTTAGAGACAAGAAAGCTGAGGCTTAGAGGTCACAATTAAGAAGGAAATCAGTGGATAAATTGCTGAGCCTGGAATCAGGTAGACTTGTCTTCCTGAGTTCAAATCTGGCCTCAGACACTTGTGTAACCTGAGTAAGTCATTTAAACTTGCTGGCCTCAGTTTCCTCATCTGTCAAATGAGCTGGAGAAGGAATGATAAACTACTCCAATGTCTTTGCCAAGAAAACTTGAAATGGGTCCTGAAGAGTCAGACATGACCATAAAACAAGTGAACAATAACCAGGGGCCAGATTAGGATTCATGTTTTCTGAATGTACTCCTGGCTCTCTGACTCCTCAGTTTTTCTGGCATTTGATACTGCCTTCTCAGAACCTTCTTCTGTCCTCTGTCTTCTGGCAGTACCTTTCACAAAGATTTTGATTTGACCCATACTGTCTGAGGAAAATTTGAGGTGAATGAGATATGATGGGAACTCTTTTTCTCCTCTTGGATGTCTTCTCCATTTGAGGCTCCCCATCTTTCTTTTGGCACAGGTGACAAGACTCCCTTCCGAGTCCAAGTGCGACAGGTGGAGGATTACCCTGTGGACCTCTACTATTTGATGGACCTCTCCCTGTCCATGAAGGATGATTTAGACACCATTCTCAATCTGGGCACCAAGCTGGCTGAGGAGATGAGGAAGCTCACCAGCAATTTCCGTTTGGGTTTTGGCTCTTTCGTAGACAAAAACATCTCCCCCTTTTCCTACACTGCACCGAGATACCAAACCAATCCATGCATTGGGTAAGTAACCTACTTTTCTTAGATTGGGCTGACAAAGCCTGGGGGAAGGGAGGTGGGATCAGACAGTAAGGAATGAGGCAGCAGGATCTTCCACCTTCTGTGAAGGTTTTTCTTTTTTTAAACCTTTACCTTCTGCTTTAGAATCAATACTGTGTATTGATTCCAAGAGAGAAGAGCAGTAAGGGCTAGGCAATGGGGGTCAAGTGACTTGCCCAGGGTCACATAGCTGGAAAGTGTCTGAGGTCAGATTTGAACCTAGGACCTTCTGTCTTTAGGCTTGGCTCTCATTCCACTGAGCCACTTAGCTGCCCCTGAACCTAGAACTCTCTGATTCCAAATCTGGTATTCAGTCCAATAAACTGAAGGTGTCAAACTGGCTGCCATCAGACATTCCTGAATGACTGTTCAGTCATTTCAGTCATGTCTGATTCTTTGTGAACCCATTTGGAGTTTTCTTGGCAAAGATACTAGAATGGTTTGCCATTTCCTTCTCAAGCTTATTTATACAGATGAGCAAACTGAGGCAAAGAGGGTTAAGTGACTTATCCAGAGTCACACAGCTAATAAGAATCAGAGGCCAAATTTGAACTCAGTAGATGAGTCTTTCTGATTTCAGGCCTAGCACTTTATCCATTTGACTATTTAGCTGCCCAGATACTCCAAAGTATGGTCAATTAACAAAATAAATACAAATATAATAGGACATAGATACTGTTAATAGGTGGTTTTCTAAGTCAATATGTAGCCTTCAGGGATCCTTATTTACAATTTAGTGGCCTCAGTTTCTAAGTGAGTTTGATACCACTGCATTATGCCATTCTTTATTTTGGTAGAGGAGCTGGATTATTTCAATGGATTGGGCACAATAAAATATCCCGGTGAAATTTGTTACTTCCTGAGAAAGTATATTTGAGGCTTCCTCAAGCTAGGTTGTATCAACTAGTTACTCAGCTCTCCTCCTTGGGCACCCTCCATCCACAAATACAGGTTGTTATCTATCCATGCCTTCTTAGCCTTATCCCGTGTTCTACATAAGTTCAGCATAGGGATCCATCCAATGGGGAAACTTCCATGTCATCGTGGGATTCCCAAGAGAGCACACATGCTGTCCAGTGGTTATCCTTTGCTCTCACTACATGCTTGGCTGGCCTTCTTTTCTGATCCATTACCCTTCTGATTATATCCTTTAGCAATTCTTCATTCAATTGCCTCCCGCCATTCACCTCTCCACTGCCCTTTGGGTCATCCGTGATTGAAGTTGTGGAGTCTGTGGTATTTCATGACTTGTAGCCATGAGACATCCCTGAAAGAATATTGTGAAATAGATGGGCTTCTGCTTCTGAGAGAGGAAGCAGGTCATTAAAAAGCACCATGCAATTTCCCAGAGTCAGTCCAGGCCACTCTCCTCCCTCCTCTTCAATTTGGGGCCTGGTTCATTGTCCATCTATGATGTTTGTCCAAATTATATGTACCAATGGACTAGCCCTCTAAGTTGTAAATCCAGCTGCTTATCAGAGGATGGAGAAAAGCGTTCTTTATCCATTTGGCTTTTCCTATGTGGAAAACCTCAGAGAATCCCTTGTTTCCTCCAAGATTCTGCACAAGTGCTACCTTCTTCATGAAACCTATCCTGATTTCCCCTTCTCCTTCCCACAGATTGCTGATGTCCTCTCCCTACCCAAATTTATCTTGTATTTATTTTGTGTCTGTTTCCTATATCTTATGTTATCAGATAAAATATATCATCATATCATATACTATGTTGCCTCTCTTGAAAAAACAGAAGCTCTTTCTTTTTTTTTTTTTGTCTTTGCCTCTCCAGAGATATGGTGCCTCATGCAGAAGTGGTTGTTATTATTGTTGAGTCATTTCAGTTGTGCTCAACTCTTTGTGACCTCGTTTGGGGTTTTCTTGGCAAAGATATTGGAGTCATGTGCCATTTCCTTCTCATTTTATAGATGAGAAACTGAGGCAGAGTCAAATGAATTGCTCAGGTCACATAGCTACTAAATGAGGCTAGATTTGAACTTGGGTCTTCCTGACACCAGACAAGACATTCTATCCACTGTGCCACTCTCTGCCCTTAGAACAGAGTGCCCTTAATAATTGCTTGTTGGATGCCTGTAAAGTATTTTGAGTATCTTTATTTTTATATTTTTTAAAATCTAGACCTACATTTTCACTGATTTGGGGAAATCCTAGCATGGAAACTCCCTCAGTCAGGGCGGCATTTATTTTGTCAGTGTGTAATTTGTTCGAGAGATGACAGTGTCCTGGGTCTGGCTATAATCAGCACGCTATCATCTGTAAACAGGAGTCTCTGTCTATAATGGGAATTTTGATTCTGCTGGACATTGCCTATGATAGTGGCAAATACCTCAGGAGAACATATAGCTGATGTCAGAAATCAGAGGGTGATGGGATAAAGTTACCCCTTCTGTTTCATCGTTCAAGGAGTTTAATATGATTTTAAAATACACCCGGGAGATGACTTTTGGAAGAGCTTTTAAGATATTGACTTTGCTTTATCAAAACAGAGGCACTTTTTATTTATTTTAGCAACTCCAAGACAGAAGGACTAGGCAGACAGAGTTAAGTGACTTGCCCAGGGTCACATGGCCAGGAAGTAACTGTGGTTAGATTCAAACCAGGTCCTCTTAGTTCCACGCCTGGTATTCTAGCCACTGAACCATCTGGCTGTCCTCAGAAGCACTTTTAATAGTAAGCAGCTAGCTAATTGGAGGGGAGTTATCCTCCATGTTTTCTGTGGCTTCCTTCTTGCAGATCAAAAGTATTGTTTAGCATGATCTAATCATTAGCTAGAGATTAAATGTTTGATCATTATCACCCTCCATTTTTGAGGTTTGAGGGTTTTCAAGTGGTTGATGAGGTTTAAGTAGTGCTGAAGAGATTAGTCAGATGTGGCCATATTTGATGTGATTATGTTGATTACTTAACTTTCTGCAAGTGAAAGGTTGCATGAAGAAATAAATGTTCCCAGTAATTTTCCCCTAGTTGAAGAAAAAACTGTGCAGTGCCTGGCATCTTGGATTATGTGATAGTCAAAGTCACTTCAAAATACAGTGAAGCATCAGAATGGGACTTAAATATTGATAGAGATTATTATTATTCGCACACCTAGAGAGGCAGTGTAACTAAGAGAGAGCTAATCTTGGAGTCAAGAAAGCTTGGGTTCTGTATCACTTTTGGCATATATCGAGTGTATAATCCTTGTCAAGTTACTTAAATCACAGGGCCTAAAGCCATGGTGGCAAACGTATGGCATGTGTGCCATCACCCACCAGAGTTTGTTACTAGAAAGGCAGAGGGACATGGGCCCAGCTGTTCCCTTCCCCTTCTCCACTGGCCTGAGGACATTTTTTTCATTTCAACTGCCCCTCTGCCCAGCAGCCTAATGGGAGCACTTCCTCCCTTTCCTGTCTGAGGTAAGGGGGCTACTCTGTTTCTGGGGGGCAGAGCATGATATGTGGTCTCTAAAAGGTTCACCATCTCTGGTCTAGGGTCAGTAAGACTCAAAGACTATATTTGGCAGAGCAGATCTGGCTACACATTGGTTGAGAGCGTTTCCTTAAACAAATGAAATCAGTGATTTTCCTCAACAACAGCCATTTAACCTGGTGGAGAGGAGACATGATAAGAGAGAGAGGAATCACAATGACTATCTTTGAAGTGCCTAGAAGGAGTATTATGTGGAGAGGGCCTTTGATTGATGCTTAGCACTATAGGATAGAACTAAGAGTAAATGGTAGAAGCTACAGAAAGATAGATTTTTTTTTTTTGGATTATACATGTATTATCATGCAAAGCATACTTCTGTATTGTTCATTTTTGTGAGTGAATAATCTAATAAAACTCTAATCCCCAAACACATACCCAAATAAACAAGTGAAAAATTGTATGCAAAAAGGCAGATTTAGACTCGATATAAGTAAACATTTTGCCTCTCCATGAGTAGAATGGGCTACTTTGGGGATAATCAATAAGTGCTCTTCAGGCAGAGGCAGAGGACATCCCTGGAGATGTTTTATAAAAGATTCTTGGTAAAGTATAGAATGGGTGAGATCAACAGGTCTCAATATTGGGCACACATAGCCTTAAGAAGGTACATAAATATTTGGGAAATAACTGAGCCCTTTATGATTAATTAATCGCTTCAAACATTTTTTGTGCTAGCAAGCATTTGTTGTTGTTCAATCATTTTAGTTGTGTCTGATTCTTAGTTTTCTTAGTGATGACACTGTAATGGTTTACCATTTCCTTCTCTAGCTCATTTACAGATGAAGAACCAGAGTTAAACAGGATTCAGTGACTTGCCCAGGGTCACATAGCTAGTAAGTGTGAAGGCCAGATTTAAAGTCTGATCTTTCTGATTCCAGGTCCCATGCTCTATCCAATGATCTACCTAACTGCATAGTAAAGGTTATAATATATATTTTTATATTGAATAGAGTAAATGGGAAGATAACTGAAAGCCAAAGAATCTAAATTTCTGGGTGACATGGTCTTTGAAGGCCTTAATGCTTAGATTCTGAATGAACTATGATAAAACATGTTTTCCTCTAGTTTTTTTTTTTAATTTTTGACCACTAACTGTATATTGAGAATGTACCTGATGCTTACTACATGAGGGGAAAATAAGAGATGTCATTATCTGTAGTTGAGTGCTTCGGGACATCCTAACTAAATTAATAAATTTTATTTTATTATTATATATAAAATATAAATGATATATGTTTATTATACTTATATATCATATTAAATAAGTAAAAATAAAAAAAATGTCAAAAAATCCTAATTAATCCCAGTCGAGGTCCTGGATTGACCTGGATTGTATAAGCCACACATATAAAATTCAAGAATATAGAAGAATAAATAGAAAGAATTCTAGACCTCTTTTGAATTGGTCCCATTAGATTGACACCTCTTGTTTCCATTTGTCCATTCACCTTAGATCCTGGACATCAGCTATTTCTCCTCCAACTCCTATCATGTGGGAATAAGCAGTGTGGTAGAATAGAAAACATCCTAGACTTTGAGTCCAAAGACCTGGGTTTGATCCATGTCTCTGCCACTCATTAGCTTTGTGACTTCCAGCACTATCTCTCTGGGCCTTAGTTTCCTCATTCAAAATGAGGAGGTTGGCCTAGATAATCTCAAAGGTCCCTTCTACCTCCAAGTCCTCTGATCCTTGAATTTCTATGCTGTATTTAAGAAAAAGAAATTCAAGATAGTGAAAGATTCGTATTCTAATTGAGATGGATTTCTACCTGTAGAGGTATTCACATTTTGGACAAGTATAAGGATCAGTATAAGGAAAGAATGAAAAGAAAGGGGAAGGTTGGTCTAGGTAGAGAAAATCTCTACTTGCTCTTGTTCTAATCCTCCTCTGAGCTACTTGGTCCCCAGGCAAGTTAAGGACGGAGTCACAACTTTTTTTTGAAATTATGGAATTATGTCTTGTGTTAGACACAAGGACAAAAGTCTATGCTTGGAACAGCTAGCTGGCACAGTGGATAGAGTGCCAGGTCTGGAGGAAGGAGGACCTGGGGTCCATCTGGTCTTAGACACTTCCCAGCTGTGTGACCCTGGCCAAATGACTTGACTGTTTGCCTAGCTGCTGCCCTTCAGTCCTAGAAAGACTACTGAGGCAGAAAGTAAGGTAGTTTTAAGGCCATGCTTTTTCTCAGCTCAGAGATCTTGTCATCAGAATTAATACAAGACTTTTCAAATGTTAAAGCTTGCTTAACTCTTAAATTACTTAAGCAACTTACATTTAACTAAACCCAGAATGTGGCTCGGTAGATAGAGCCCTGGGCTTGGAGTCCGAAAGACCCGAGGTCAAAGCTCGCCTTAGACACTAGCTGTATAACCCTGGACAAGTCATTTAACCTCTATTTGTCTTACTCTATTGGAGAAGGAAACGGCAAACCGCTCCAGTATCTTTGCCAGGAAAACCTCATGGACACTATGATCCACAGGGTCATAAAGAGTCAGACACAGCCAAATGACTGACCACCAGACACAAAGTCATTGTAAAAGGGTATTTTTTAGAAGTCTAACAACCAAAGCAGATGATTGCTCCTTTGCTGCACTCCCAGGAAAAATCACTCTGTTCTTTCTCCCCACCACAACTCCCAAATCCTCAGAACCCATCCGCATCTGGCCTGTGATGAATGTTTATAAACTACAGTAATTCATTAAGAAGTTCTATTAATGGTCTGCAATTTGCATGAATGGAGAGCGTTTCTAGACTGAGCCATTGCTGGATCCTTGAAACATTAAAATATCTCACAGGGAATTGGGCCTGGCCCTGTGATATTATTTGCTTAGGAATCTCCCCGGTAAAGACAAGTCCCTCTACTAACACAGATTGTCAGCGTCTCTGCAACTTTAAGCCCTAGAGATTTATCTAAACCTTTGCGGTTAAGTTACTTTTTTTCTGGGTACACACAGCTAGATTGTGTCAGAAATGGACTTGAACTTGAGTCTTCCTGGTACCAAGGTCAGCTCTCTATCCACTATCCACTTTCATATTGCATTCAGACACAATGTAGCAGAATAGCAAAGTATTTATCTTCAGATATATGCAATCAGCAAAATATTCCATCTACAAATCCTTTAATCTTCATTTGTTACAGTGTATACAGAGCATTTACTTTTTGTAAATGAGTTAAAAAAAATAAAACTTTCACTCTTCGTAGCCTTTTTTTTGAAAGCTATACTGTTTCCCCCCTTGTGCTCCAGTAATCATATAATTTTGCTGTCCTTACTTTAAGCAGAATTCTGCCTCTGATAGCATTTGTTCCAACAGAGTTTGACTGGTATAATTGTGACAGTGATAAGAAGAAAAGTGTTTGACTTTTTGAACCTCGGATCTACTCTGATTCCGTACTTGGCACTATTTCCATCATACCAAGTTGTGTCTCACCATTGCTCCTGAACTCATGCCAACTTCTGAGAACCTCTTGGAAACCCGGTAATTGCCTCTTGCAGGTTGCATCTGCCCAGGCCTGCACTAATGGCTAGATTGGATTCTCTTCCATTTTTTTCACTTATTAGATTTTTTAACTTTATTTTTTTTAACTTAATTACACATAAAACAATTTTAACATTCTTTTTTTTAAGTTTTGAGTTCCAAAATTCTTTGCCTCCTTCCCATCCCTATCCTTTCTCTATTACTTCCTCCTCACTCCCTGAGACAATAGACCATCTGATATAGAATTTACATGTGCAATCATGTAAAACATTTTTCCATAATAGTCTTTTCTGGAAAACATTTCAAATAAAAAAAAAAGAAGTAGAGAGAGCAATATAATATGTTTGAGTCTTCGTTCAGATTCCATCAGTTCTTTCTCAAAAGGCAGATGAGTCTCTGGGATTGTCTTGGATCATTGCATTGCTAAGAATAACTGTCACTGTGTACAATTCTGATTCCATTATTCTGGTTCTGCCCATGCTCATTTCACTTTGCATCCATTTGTGTAAGCCTTTCCAGATTTTTCCAAAATCATCCTGTTTGTCATTTCTTCGAGCACAATAGTATTCCATCACCATCATATACCCAACTTGTTCAACCACTCCCAATTGATGGACATCCTCTAATTTTCACTTTTTTTGCTACCAAAAAAAGAGCTGCTAGAAATATTTTTGTACAAATCGGTCCTTCCCCCTTTCTTTGATCTCTTCAACCCACCATTTCCATCAAGCCATTAAGTTCATTAAGATGAAGATAAGGGGTAAAGGTGCCTCTTAGCATCCCGGGCCTAACAGGTTTCCCTGGCTTTCAAACTCCCTTCACTTTGTTCTTGATGGTTTCTCATCTTTAATTTTAAAATCATTGCATTAACAACTAAAGTGGGAACAGAAACCAGATGTCGTAGTTATCTTTGTAACTTGAGCTCCTAGCACAGTAGGCATTTGAGAGGCATTTGGTGAATTGAATCTGATGAAGAAGAATTTAAATCAGTTCACCTGGGAGACAGATTTGCCTTTCAGTAAGCATTTATTAAGCATGGACTATGTGCCAGCTCATGCTTGGTTCAAGTCAATTATTAAGCACCTGCTTTGTGTGTGGCTACTGTGTTATGTGATAAGGATGGAAAGAGAAAAAGAAAAGAAAGAAAATGACCTAGTCACTAGTGAAATTACATTCTACTGTGTTGTAGCTCTTAGTGAGGTTATGTGTGAGGCTACGTGCTCTCCATCCCATCATGGAGGATTATTCAAGAATGGTTTAGGAGCAGCTAGATAGCACAGTAGATAGAGTGCTAAGCCTGGAGACAGGTGGGTCTTCAGTTCAAATATGGCCTCAGACACTTCTTAACTGTGCCATCTTGGGCAAATTACTTAATCCCATTTGCCTGGTCTTTACCTCTCTTTTGCCTTAGAATCAAATCTAAGACGGAAGATAAGGGTTTAAAAAAGGGAGAGTAAGGTTTACATTTCTCTGGAGTAAGGGTGAGATGATAGAAATAGAGCCAAATATGGAATCAAGGTAGATTCTGGGTTCAAATCCTGCCTCTGACCCTTTGTTTTTGACTCTAAGGAAAGTACCCTTTCTTTGTTGGTTTAAAAAAATTTTTTTTAATTAGTCAATTTAGAACATTATTCCTTGGTTACAAGAATCCTAATATTTCCCTCCCTCCCCTCACCCACCTTTCCCATAGCTGATGTGCAATTTCACTGGGTATGACATGTGTCCTTGATCAAAACCTATTTCCATGTTGTTGGTGTCCCCTCAACCCATATAATCAAGCAGTTGTTTTTCTTCAGTCTTTCTACTCCCACAGTTTTGCCTCTGAATGTGGATAGTGTTCTTTCTTGTGGATCCCTCTGGGTTGTTCATTGCCACTAATGGAGAAGTCCATTATGTTCGATTGTGCCACAGTGTATCAGTCTCTGTGTACAATGTTCTCCTGGTTCTGCTCCTCTCACTCTGCATCACTTCCTGGAGGGTGTTCCAGTCTCCATGGAATTCCTCCACTTTATTATTCCTTTGAGAACAATAGTATTCCATCACCAACATATACCACAATTTGTTCAGCCATTCCCCAATCGGAGGGCATCCCCTCATTTTCCAATTTTTGGCCACCACAAACAGCGCAGCTATGAATATTCTTGTGCAGGTCTTTTTCCTTATTATCTCTTTGGGGTACAAACCCAGCAGTGCTATGGCTGGATCATAGGGCAGATAGTCTTTTATCACCCTTTGGGCATAGTTCCAAATTGCCCTCCAGAATGGTTGGATCAGTTCATAACCCCACCAGCAGTGAATTAGTGTCCCTACTTTGCCACATCCCCTCCAGCATTCATTACTTTCCTTTGCTGTCATGTTGGCCAATCTGCTAGGTGTAAGGTGATACCTCAGAGTTGTTTTGATTTGCATCTCTCTGATTATAAGAGATTTAGAGCACTTTTTCATGTGCTTATTAATAGTTTTGATTTCTTTATCTGAAAATTGCCTATTCATGTCCCTTACCCATTTATCAATTGGAGAATGGGGAAGCACCCTTTCTAAGCCTTGGTTTTCTTATCTATAAAATGGAGCCAACAAGTACTTGTTGTACTTCACAGGGTTGTGGTAGAGTACAAATGAGATAATGTAGATAAAGCATTTTTGCAAACCGTTATGTAAAGGTAAATTTCTGGTGCTGTTATATGGTGCCTTTCCTTTTAAAGTGTTCTTTGGAATGTTTCTACTCCCTCTTCATGGCTTCCTTTAATATCCTTTCCCTTTTTCTGTCCAAGACTTGCACAACCTTCAAAGACTAGCTCAACCCTGAACTCCTAAAGAAAACTTTCCCCATTCAGTGTATTTTACAGAAGTAATCAGGTGGTGGGCATAGTGGATAGAGCAATGGGGCTGGAGTCAGGAAGACCAGGATCTGGCCTCAGATACCTACTAGTTGTGTGACCCTGGCCAATTCATTTAACCTCTGACTCAGTTTCCTCATCTGAAAAATGGGGATAATACTAGCACCTACCTCTCAGAATTGTTGTGAAGATCTATGAGATGTTTGCAAAGTGCTTACATAGTGCTTGGCGAAGAGTAGGAGCTTACTAAGTGGCTGCTTCCTTCCTTCCTTCTTTTATACTTTCATATGTTCCACTCATATGGTTACATAAAGGGTCATGAGTGTCCATCCTACCTTAGCTCAAGTCCTTGAGCTATATGTTTCTAAGTTCTGAAAAACCTAGCAAGGTGCTGCCCATATGAAATAAGAATTACTGGATATTTTGGTATTTCTGTACCCTAGCCTCTCAGTGAGGGTGCCTACGGCATGGGAATGCAGGTGAAAATGTGGCTCTGAGACTATTCTTTCTCTCCAGTTACAAGTTGTTTCCATACTGCGTCCCATCCTTTGGCTTCCGCCATCTGCTGTCTTTAACGGATAAAGTCGATAGCTTCAATGAAGAAGTTAAAAAACAGATGGTGTCCAGAAACAAAGATGCTCCCGAAGGGGGCTTTGATGCCATCCTCCAGGCAGCTGTATGCAAGGTAAGTTTCTTTCATCCTATGTGAGTGATATGAAGCTGCGTGTGTTTGTATATGTGTGGGGGGCGCATGACCGCACTTCTGTGGGGTTTTGCTTTGGATGCAGTGTTTTCATACAGATTCCCAAGGACTCCAGCCCATGGCTCCCTTCCACTGCTTACATCAGAGGGTGTGCCTTTAGTAAGAACCTTGAGTAGGTCTATGGCAGCGTACATCTGTAGGGCGACGGATTTGTGCCTCTCTCCCTGGGTGGGGTCATGAGATACTTTTTTGGCCAGGAAAGTGCTGCTCTGTTCATGTGGGTGAACAGCTTGTTTATTGTCTTTTCAGAAGAAATACTTGAGCTTTCTGGGGTGACTTTTGGGATTTCTCTAAAGATAATGCCCATGTTGTAACTGCAGCCTTGATGGCAATCTTTAACTGGAAGAGCAGTAAATAGACTTCAGGTTTCCTTATTCCTTTAGTACACAGTTTGTCTCCAATTACTCTATAAGATGAGGAGTGAATAGGAGTTTATGGGGAGAGGAGGAAAATCCTAGGTGGGAATTGAATGATGGTGTATTTTGAGAGTGTGATGTATAAATAGTATTTCCTGCTTGTGACTTATTGACTGCCCCAGGAAGATGGGTACGAAGTAGTATCTAAAGTATTTGTTCAGACCCTTCAGTCATATCTAAATCTTTATGATCACATTTGAGATTTTCTTGGCAAGATACTGGAGTGGTTTGCCATTTCCTTCTCTTGCTCATTTTACAGATGCAGAATTTAAGAAAAACAGAGTTAAGTTTGCCCAGAGTCACCCAGATAGTATGAGTCTAAGGTCAGATTTGAACTCAGGAAGATGAGTCTTTCAAGCCCAGTGCTCTATATACTGTGCAACCTAGCTGCCTTTTTGTGACTATGGGAACCTCTTTTTAATTTGAAAATACATCACAAGCAGCATCTAAGTGACTCAGTGTATAGAGAGCCAGGCCTAGAGATGGGAGGTCCTGAGTTCAAATATGGCCTCAGATACGTTCTAGCTGTGTGACTCTGGGCAGGTCACTTAACCCCCATTGCCAACCCATTCCATGCTTCTGTCTTAGAAACCAATGCTGAATATTTTTTTTGGTAAAGATATTGTATTTTTATCAATTACATTTAATAACAAATTTCCACATAAGTTTCCCAAAGTTATATGATGCAAATTGTTTCCTTCTCTCCCGTCCCTCCCCTCTCCTGGAGCTGGCAAGTGATTCAATTAGGGTTATACGTCAATACACAGTATTGATCCTAAGATGGAAGATAAAAGTTTAAAACATATATATGTATTTCACAGACTCATCCAAGATAGCAGTTGTACTATTAGTTTTGATTAACTGAAAAATACTTAAAGTTAATATGAATTTAGTAAATCTCTTAAATGAATCTGTATCTTATAAATCATAATAGCATCTATGTATATTTGAAATAGAGTTGTATGATTATGTACAACATTTAGTCGACAAAACGTCTGCCTAATTGTGAATTTGTTCAATCCTTACTATAACTCGTTTCTTCTCCTTTACTCGCAAGGCCCTCTGGGTCTGTGGCCCATGAGTTAGAAAACACTGATCTAAAAAATAACCATATTATTACAGATAAGCGAGGGAGGCCAGATATGGACAGGGAGGCTGAATATTTATTGCAATTGTTACTTATTTACTAAATTTTCATCAAAACTGCTTACATTTAATGGGACGGGGTTGGGAGGAGGGGACAGAAAGAACATGAATCATGTAACCATGGAAAAATATTCAAAATTAATTAATTAAATAAATATACTTAATTTTAAAAACTGCCTACATTTAATTTATAGAGTTTTTGTTCTCAAGGAGTTTGCTGGGGAGGGCTGGATTAGTAGCCTTTCTTTGCTCCTGTGCCAAGGTGATATGATATCCTAAAACCAGCAAAAAACAATATGAAGTTTGAGTGGGGTGGGGTGGTGGGATCATGGTGGCAGTGATGGTAGAAGAAATCTGCAGAAACATTATCTTCTGTTCCTCCTTGGTCCCATGGAAATCTTGTTATCTCAGTTTTATTTGGTACCAGTCCTTTTGGTTTTTGGTTTGGGTTTTTTAAATTTTTATTTAATTAATTAATTTAGAATATTTTTCCATGGTTACAAGATTCATGTTCTTTCCCTCCCCTTCTGCACCCCCCCTCCTGTAGCCAACAAGCAATTCCACTGGGTTTGACATTGGTCAAGATCTATTTGCATATTATTAATATTGATAATAGAAAAATCATTTAGAGTCAACATCCCCAATCATATCCCCTCAACCCATGTGATTAAACAATTGTTTTTCTTCTGTGTTTCTACTCCCACAGTTCTTCCTCTGGATGTGGATAATGTTCTTTCTCATAAGTTCCCCCAAATTGTTCTGGATCATTGCATTGCTGCTAGTAGAGAAGTCCATTGAAGTCTCTGTGTACAATGTTTTCCTGGTTCTGCTCCTCTCACTCTGCATTACTTCCTGGAGGTTGTTCCAGTCTCCATGGAATTCCTCCACTTTATTATTTCTTTTAGCACAATAGTATTCCATCACCAACATATACCACAATTTGTTCAGCCATTCTCCAATTGAAGGGCATCCCCTCACTTTCCAGTTTTTGGCCACCACAAAGAGCACAGCTATGAATATTCTTGTACACGTCTTTTTCCTTATTATCTCTTTGGAGTACAAACCCAGCAGTGCTATGGCTGGATCAAAGGGCAGACAGTCTTTTATCGCCCTTTGGGCATAGTTCCAAATTGCCCTCCAGAATGGTTGGATCAGTTCACAACTCCACCAGCAATGAATTAATGTCCCTACTTTGCCACATCCCCTCCAGCATTCATTACTCTCCTTTGCTGTCATTGGCCAGTCTGCTAGGTGTGAGGTAGGCACCAGTCCTTTTGGCCAAGATGATGGATTCCTGTCTTTGGGGGAAACATCGTAGATCACCACCCCTGATTAGGTGACCCCCACAGCTTCAGCTAGGGATGCTATGGGTGGCCCCAGGCCTAATTTCACAGGACTTTTTTGGTTTTGTCAGCCTAAACAAACTAGAAGGAACTAAGGGACAGAAAGGTGAGGACTTGTAGGCAAATAAAGGTATAGGTTTTGGAAAACTAAGAAACAATTTAAGTACCTGCTATATGCAGATGACTGTGCTAGGCCCTGGGGGAGATGCAGACTTTGAGGCAGCCCCCAAACTCATGGAGCTCACAATCGGGTTGGAGAATATGTTCTATACACAAATAATTGTGACACATGGTGAGTGCATAAGAGAGGAATAAACAAACTGTACTAGGTAACATCTGAGGGCAGATCAGGAGAATATAATTAGGTAATTACAACTAGGGAATGTTAAGGGTAGGTTTTTGAGGGGGATGCCAACTGAATTGGGTTTTAAAGGATGGATTAATCGTTTTCTTTAGAAAGAGATCTTAATGTTTTTGACTGGTTGTCGGCCATTGTCTTACTTAGGATTTGAAATATCTTTACATTTAGAGTTTTGTTTTTAAGGATCCTCTCTTTCCTCAGCCCAATTCCAGGCCTTGGCAGGGAGCATGTAGTTCAGGAAGGACATAGGACTTAAATGGATTCTTTGTTCATTGTTGAAGGTTAGAGCAAGAGCTAAATGACAGGACCAAACAATGGCTTGTTCTCTTAATTAAAATGATTAATTCCTGGCACCAGAAATGCCTTTTTGGTTCGATCTGTTCTAAGGCCTTACTAGCTATGTGATCCTGGGTAAGTGACAATACCCCATTTGCCTCAGTTTCCTCACATGTAAAATGAAATAGAGAAGGAAATGGCAAATCATTCTAGTATCTTTGCCAAGAAAACCTGAAATGGGGATACAAAGAGTTGGACATGGGGCAACCCCTCGATGGATAGAGATTGTCCTGGGGTCAAATTTGGTCCCTGACATTTCCTAACTATATGGTCCTGGGCAAGTCACTTAACTCTAATTGTTAAGCCCTTCCTGTCCTGTTCTTCTGTCTTGAAACTGGTACTTAATTTGGAAAAAATTAAAAAGATTTGGACCTGACTGAAATGACTGACCAACAACAAATTCTAAGGCCTTCAGGACGTACCCAATCAGTCTCAGGTGGGTGAGCGTCAAAGTCTTGTCTTCAAAGGCCACCAGAGAAAAAAGATGTTTTACTATCAGTTCCAGATGAGCAATTATGACTTAGTGCCAGGGGCTACATCGATCGCTGTCTGGGATGGTGCTGGATATTCATATGTACCTCTAAAATCTGTTGAAATTATATCTTTTTCCTTCGAGGATGTTGTAGAATTGGATAGTTTAAAGGTTAGCCATTTGAGAAAAATGTACCTCGGCCTTCTGTTCTCGATGGATGTGTGGGTAGGGAGGCCCAGTGATTATGGAACAGATACTGCGCTGTTGTGTGGGCTACTGTTGGTGAACAACTTCCTATTTCTCTTCTACCAGTCATTATCACAAGAGATTTGTTCACAGATGTTGGGAGAGAGGAGGGAAGTTTTTGGATATAAAAGTGATGTAAAAACAAAAGCTATCCATTTTTTTTTTAAGTTAACAATTACCCAGAGTGGTAGAGTCAGTAGGCAAAGAGTTTCTCTATTTTATTCTTTAGTTTTCCCTTTGAATGAGATAACGGATGGAAAGCACTTTGCAAAGTTTCAAACTACATAAATGCCCAAATGCCAGCTATTATTATTGTCATCATTTCTGCTGTCATTTCTTTGTATAAGTAAATGGTTTTCTTTCACCTGCCTTTGATCCCGTGTCTATTTTAATCCCATCTACTGATTTCAGAAGCCACTGATAGCTAGAAATTTTCAGTCTCCTGATTGGTCCAGAATAAAGGGCCATGCATTTCCATTTCTCATTCATTTGGCTAAATTGAATGCTCCCAGGTGATAAGAGCCTGCCAAGCCCCTACCCCCCATGGGAGCCTGACAAGGGCTCCAGTGTGTGTAGGCAGGCCATTTCCCCCTTCACAATGCACAATGTTTCATTAGAACCATATGCCCTTGAGATGGCAATGATAAGTATTGCTATCTCATGCTGCCACAGCCAGTTCTTTGTTCGGGTTCTATACTGATGCTGCTTTAACCAGGAGAGATTTTTAGCTATCTGGGCTTTAAGGGTGAGGAACGTTCCTGTGTGGGGACTTCAATCCCATCTGGATATCCCAGCATTGGAGATTTCATTTCCAAAGAAGACCCCCTGTTTTTAGGGACTTTCTTTCGAGGCCAGTTCGCTTTGAATGAAGTTTTCTGATCCCTCACCACCTTCCCAGTAACCACTTTAATGGGTAAGACACTACAATAAGAGGGTCCAAAGCTTGGGATCCTTCTCTAGCCAGTGCAAGGATTTGTTCCAGTGGAATTGCAGCGAGTTGGGTTGGGAAGAGCTAGTATGTATCAGACTCAGACCTTGAACCCTAGTCTTCTTGCCTCCAAGGCCAACTCTTTAAGCAAGACTTCCTCCCTTTTTCTGAAAGAGGCACAGCAAAAAGACCGAAAGGGCTGAGCACAGCATTGAGTAGGAGAAGGAAACTGGCCTTCTTTGCCTATGGGGAACTGGTTCATCTGCTGAGTGACCTCAAACTGCAAGATGCTACAAAAGCTAATCTCTTTGATATCAGTCATTCCTCTTCCAATGATGCAGAATGGCTGTGAGTCTTTCAGCTATGCCAAAAGGTAATGGAAAGACTGATGGGTGACTCAGTGGATTGAGAGCCAGGCCTAGAGACGGGAGGTCTTGGGTTCAAATCTGGCCTCAGACACTTCCTAGCTGGGTGACCCTGGGCAAGTCACTTAACCCCCATTGCCTATCCCTTAGCACTATTCTGCCTTAGAACCAATATATATTGGAACCAATATAATATTGATTCTAAGATGGTAGGTAAGATTATTATTATTTTTTTAAAACCCTTACCTTCCATCTTGGAGTCAATAGTGTGTATTGGCTCCAAGGCAGAAGAGTGGTAAGGGCTAGGCAATGAGGGTCAAGTGACTTGCCCAGGGTCACACAGCTAGGAAGTGGCTGAGGTCAGATTTGAACCTAGGACCTCCCGTCTCTAGGCCTGGTTCTCAATCCACTGAGCTACCCAGCTGCCCCCGGTAAGATTATTTTTAAGATTAATGATAGACATAAGCAGGCTGCAACTTACCACTGATGACTTTTAAATATATTATTAATAATTAATATTTCAAATTTATTATCAAGGGCAATTATGACTAGGAAAAGATGAGGAATTGTCACATTGTGAAAATAGAAAATAATTTTTCTCAAAGCTCAAGTTCTTTGATACTGCCGAAATATAGGATCATAGACTGGGAGTAGGAAAGGGACTTAGAGGCCATATTTAATCCAATAAGCTAATTTTATAGACAAGGAAATTGTGAGGCTTTGAGAGTTTGGGGAACTTGCCCAGAGCTGTGCAGGTAGTAAGTGGCATAGTTGATATTTGAACCTTGAGCCAGTACTTTTTCTCTGGCATCTCTAACTATCTCCTGAATGACCTCTCTTGTTGGCAAAATCTTCTATAGAGAATTTTTGGAAGGACAAAGTCATATAGGCTGAGAAGGTGTGGAGGGACTGAAATTTTCAGTGGTAGAAAGAGTAGTCATATGAGAGAAATTTTGGAACAAAATGTACCATGGAGAGGGGACAGTTAGGTGGCTCAAGGGATAGAAAGTCAGGTCTGCAGACAGGGTTCAAACCTGGGTTCAAACCTAGCCTCAGATACTTCCTAGGTGTATAACCCTGGACAAGTCACTTAACCTCCATTGCCTAGTCCTTATTGTTCTTCTGCCTTAGAACCAATATTAAATCTAAGATGGAAGGTAAGGGTTTGTTTTTTTTTTAAATGTAACAGAGAAAATGAAAAGTGTCATTTTCTTCATGACTCCTGGTCTTTGGAACTGGAATTTTGTTCTTGAACAAAGATCTTGAACAAGATCTTGAAGATATATCCTCCCGGCATCCCCAGAAACCGTCCTTAAATCAGCAACTATCAGATACCTCCAGAGAACAGCCCATTTGCTCAGATAATCTCAGGAGATAGTCAGAGGTGCCAGAGAAAAAGCACTGGCTCTGGGTTCAAATATCAGTTATGCCACTTACTACAGCAAATCCATTTGAAGGTGCTTGGGAGACTTATGAGCCACTAGTTTTTAGAGGCTTTTCTGGGAGATGGGGGTATTCTATTGAGTTGCTTCCTTTAGTATTCCTATCAGCCCACGGCTCCAAGAAGCTGTAGCATGCACAACAGCCAATCCCAGGCAGAACTATCTCAGCAGATGGGCTAAACCAGGTTTAGGGTAACCCAATGGCCTCAGCCCCATTGATGGGTTAGGGGAGTATCTACCTAGAGCATGTGAAGACTTCCTCCAGCAGAATGGGTGGATTGGGATGGGTTTGTTCTAATGGCCATAAAGGCAGCTGGAGCACTTGGAGAAGACACCAAGATCAGCCTCTGCACCCCAGGCCATCATCAATCATCCTGGCTTTTGTCCTGCCACTGAACTTGGATGACTCTGGAAGAGGGAATGAGGCTGATGACTTTGTGCAACTCTATCTCACTTGAATCCAATTTACTTGCAAGTCAAGACATCACCCATTTTGTCACTGGTCCCCTTTGAAAATGAAGGATGGGCAACAGCAACAAAAAGAGCAACACATTACAGTGGAAGGAATGCTGACTATAGAGTTAGAGGACCCCCATGGGTTCAAATATTTGCTCTGATGCTTCATAGCTATGTGAGCTGAGGCAAGTAACCTAACCTCTTTGGGGGTTCCCTGTCAGATTCCCTAATCTGTAAGTTAAAAGGAGTTGGACCAGACAACCTCTAAGGTTCCTTACAGTTGGGAATCTATGATCCTAAGAAAATTCTTACATGACTAGGGTAGGGGACTGAAGAGTTCCTTTGTGGACAAGAAGAAGTTCTGGAGTCTGGACTAAAACAGGTAATCATGGCTATTTTGGTGACCAGTTCTGGTACTTGAAACCAGGCAATGGGAGTTCTTCTGAGGCTCCTAGATACAACAAAATTTGTTCTCAACCGGAACTTTCAAAAGATCATATCTCCCAGTTTTTCAACAACAGAGTTCTTATGTTTTCTTTTTTACCTCATGCTTGATGACTTTCTATCATACTCATGACCACCTCCATGAAACTTAGTAAACTTAGAAACTTAGTAAGTTGTCTTCTTGCATCTTTTCTTTCATTTTTAGTCATCCTTATTTCTTTTCTCAGTATCTTGGATTTGTTGCCAGTGGACCTGAGGTGCAGGTTTGTGAGGGCTTTTAAAAAAATTTGTAAACATATTTTATTTTACCAACTACATGTAGGAAGAAATTTCCATGTAAGCTTTCCGAAGTTGTATGATCCAGTTGTTCTCCTGGTTCTGCTTATTTCACTCCACTTACTTCACATCAGTTCGTGTAGCTCTTTCCAGTTCTCTAGGAAATCATCGTGTTCATCATTACTTAACAACACAGTAGTGTTCCATCACCTTCATACACCACAATTTGCTCAGCTATTCCCCAGCTGATGGACATCCCTTCAATTTCCAATTCTTTGCCACCAGAAAAAGCAGATTTTAACATTTTTGAACAAGTAGGTCCTGTGACTCTTTAAAAAATCTCTGGGATACAGACCTGTTACTGGACCAAAGGTATGCATTGTTTTGTAGCCTTTGGGGCGTAATTCCAAATTGCCATTCCAGAATGGTTGGATCAATTTGTGAAGGCTTAAAAACCAACCAACCTTGAGTTCCTTTGTATTTACTGTGTTTATGGATTATTTCAATAAATCCCATAAAGCCTGTAGACCTTACCTCTATTACTTATTTTTTCTAAAACTTTTATTTTCTAAACTCTTAACATTCTGTCTTAATAACAACTATAATATAAATTATATAAATAAAGACAAAAGGGCAAGGGCTAGGCAAATGGAATCAAGTGACTTGTTTAGGGTCACATAGCTAGGAAGTGTCTGAGGCCAGATTTAAACCCAGGATCTCCTATATCCAGGCCTGGTGCTCTATCCATTGTACCACCTAGCTTTCCATTATCTATTCACCAAGGCAATGTAGTAAGTTGGGAAAGCAATTTCCATCTTGAATATTCTGTATTCCTAAATCAATCTTTAGGGTATTTTATTATGGCTGTGGGTGGGGAATGGTTTTGTTCAAGCAAATTAATAGATGGTTTTAAGTTTTCAAAAAAGACTTAACATTCTTAAAAGAACAAGCTTTTAAAGTGTCGTAGCAACAAAATATGCTTATTAATAACTCCCTTGTCTGGGCCCTGGACTCTGGATTGAGGAGCATTCCTATTCTCTTGCCCAGGATTCAGACCCACCAGGTCACTTCCTGGTCATGCACTGACCCTCTTTTCTCCACTCCCCCCCCCCAACCCTTCTCTAACTACCTTGTCCAACTTTGCCTCCAAGAATACTAATAAAAGAAACCCACCATTCCTGGAAAGGACATGCCAGCCAATTGCCCAGTGGCTCCAAGCACCCTTTTAGATTTCCCTATCCAAAACCTTGAACCCATCTATCTTTAGGTCTTTTTCTCTAGCTTTTCTCTAGCTCTGAACCTTAAGAAATGTCCTGGGGGCACTGAAGGGTGAAGCAATTTGCCAGTGGTCAGCACAGCTAGTCTGTATCTGAGGCCAGCTTGAACCCAGGTTTTCCTGACTCCAAGACTGGGTCTGTCTCTTCACAATGCTGTAGTGCCTTTACGTTTTATTATTTTTGAACTCTTACCTTCTGTCTCAGTAACAAGTCTAAGACAAAAGAGGAGCAAAGGTGACTTGTTCAGGGTCACAGAGCTAGCTAGGAAGTGTCTGAGGTCATATTTGAACCCAGTTCTTCCCTATTTCAGGTCTGGTGCTCTATCCACTGGGCTGCCTTGATAACCTGATTGCCTTTACTTAAGCACATAGAAGCTGCTTTAATGTTTCTATTGAATAAATAAACCAACAAGCATCTATTAAGCTCCAAAGGTATATATATCAGTTTTCAGCTACAAAACCAGAAGCTGCCCTCAAGGAGTTTATAATCTACTGAATGCTTTTCAATAAATAAATAGTGGATATTTATAATGTGCCAGAAACATAGCAGGTGATCTGTGGGAATAGAAAAGAAGTGATAAATCACAGCCTCCCATCCCCTCCCTGAAGAACCAACTCATTAAAATGAGTGTTTGTTCTGGAGAGTAGGGAAGGACCGCTTATTGCACTACATGACAAAATCCAGGCTGTTGCCTTTCTCAAGGGTAACCTGCAGGAGTCAGATTTTCACTCTATTTAGTGTACAGCATCCTATCTTGTGGCAGAAGACAATGTTTCGGGGTTCACAGACCCATAATTGATTTTCTCCAAGAAAATACATGTTTTATTTCCTTAACTGTTAAGAGTCTAGCTAAGAAGCTTGGGAGCTGAGTGCAGATGGAAGCAAAAGCAAGCAGAGGCCAATGAGGACATGTTTATTGTTATAAGCACTCTTGGATCTGCTCCTGGGTCAGGGAAGGGGAAACTAATCACAGGAAGAATTTCTGGGATACTGAGAGCCTTATGGTTGTTATTCCACCTATGACTTGGGATTTAACCATCCTGAGTATGTGTTCAGGCATCTGGAGTGGGATTCTTGGCACACATCCCTGCCTCATCTTTTCCCTACCAGCCCATCCTCTTTTCATGCCTGAATGAATGGCTTTTGTAGGGCTTGTGTATTGGTCTGGCCTCCAAAGAGTCTTTGTTGTTTATTTGTTGTTGTTTTTCAGTTCAACAGCTTTTTATCGAGTGCCTACTTACAACTTTTATGACCTTTCCTTAGCCTTCCAAAATACCAGGAACTTTTCCCAATCTCATCCCCCTTTCCTCCCAGACAAAATGCGGTCTCACTAAGCATTTCTCCTTTGAGGCTCTGAATGTAGGAGATCTTCTGGTGCCAGGAATAAACAAAGGAGGGCACTTCCAACACAGGCAAAGGCCCTATCTAAGAAATTGATTTTAATCAAATGTGACACTCAGTGGCTGCTTAACAGGGCACAAGTGAAAAATTATATTGTGAATACAGCAAAATGGGCCATTTTTCTATTTGCATTCCCATGATTAGAGTAGTGATTGGGACAGCCTGACTATGGAAGCACAAGGTAGATAGAAAATTCATCCCGAGGCTAGTGCAATAGTGGGCAGTCCAGCAGACCATCGTGTAGCTAGAACCATGGACTGGGTGAGAAAGAAAGATCTTAGAGTTCATCTAATTCAACCCTTTCATTTAATAGAGGAGAAATAGGCTCAAACAAGATCATCTGATTATAGATTTTGAGCTGAAAGGTGCTTTAGAGGTATCTTGCCCAATTCTCTTATTTTATAGCTGTGGAAACTGAGGTCTAGAGAATTTCCAAGTATCTTGCTCAAAGTCACTCCGTTACAGGAATTTGAACCTACATCTTCTGCCTTCAAATCTAGCCCACTTTTGATGCATTATGCCTCTCCTGAAGCCTTTTGTCCAGGTCACACAGTTGGAAGCTCTAGGACCCAAACCGAAGTATTTCTGAATGTTTTGATACCAGGTCTAGTTGTGTTTCTATTATACCACATAATATATGGAAACTATAGTTTGAAAGTGAGAGGAAAAAAATGTCTGTTAGACTTCTGTCTTATCTCCCAGAAGCTTAGCTATTTGATATTTTCATTCTCATTGATGAGAATGACAGCAACACCTATCTGTTCTTTCAGGAGAAGCCAGGGGAAATCTATTTAAAAAAAAAACAAAAAACAAAAACTAACAGAAACAAAAAACCCTAAACTCTGGCAATATCATAAATTAAGATTGTCTTGTACCTTGTGATTTTTTACAGTGACACCTGGTGGTCTCCAGGTATTGTTGCACAGGTAATTAAAAGACCCTTTAATTTTGTTAATGAGTCTTCCCCCTCCTCCCTTTTTCCTTTCAATTCAATCACATAATTTTTTGAGTCATTGTTCTTTTTTTGTTGTTGTTATTTTTTTACATTTCTCAGAGCTCTCTAAGTAGATCTGCCTCAAGTTAAAGCCTTTGTAATCTAAAGCTTAGAGTCCTGATTTCACTGACATTTCTGGATGAGAACAGGTATCATGGGGAAAGACCATGACCAGAATGTGGGAGACCTAGGTAATGTGTCACTGACTATCTCTGTGATCTTAAGTAAGTCAAACTCTCTAGGCACTAGAGAGCTACAATGGGTTTCCCTATGCTATGAAATTTGATTCTATGAAATAAGTTATCTTTGTCCTAGTACTAGCTCCTATTCCATCCAGTTTTCCTCATGTATACATTTCTAAGAACATTGCTAAACTGATGGCTCTTTATTCAACTTCACCTCCAGACCTAGCCCACTTAAGACAATGAGATTTCTTTGTTCTTCTTTAGGACTTAAAAAGGTGAACGAATATTCCTTATGTTAGCTTGGTTTCTTCTCTGGAAGCACCCATCCAGGAGTCACAGAACCGAGTCAAGGCAACAAGCATTTTAAAGTGTCTAATGTGTTCCAGGAGGCAATGGAGACACAAAGAAGTGTAAAAGATAGTCCCTGTTCTCAGGGAGCTCACAATCTAATGGAGGAGACCACATATAAACACACATACACACAAGATACACAATACATTGGAAACAATCTCAGAGGGGAGGCACTAGCATTAAAGTAGATTGGGAAAGATCTTGCAGAATTAGAGTTGGAAAAGATCCTAAAGGTTATTCTGTTGAGTGTATGTTCGAACAAGAACTCTCTATTGTTTCCACATAAAGTAGTAAGTCAGCCTTTGACTGAAGGCCCCCGGGTGACAAGGGGGATTCATTACTTCCTGAGGAAGCCTCTTCCACTTTCTTCAGATAGCTTCTGTTAGGTCATTTTTTCTCTCATAGTGAGTCTAAATCTTCCTTTTTTAGTCTAAATCTGCCTTTCTATGACTTATATCAATGATTCCCACTAGTGTTCTTTGGGGCCAAACAGAATTAATCTAATCTCTTTTCCATATGACAGTCCCTCACATATTAAAGACAGCTTTATGAGTTCCTACACCTTCCCCTTCTCTGCCCCTCTCCCATCTACTCCTCTTTAGTCCAAATAATGCCAGTGTCTTCAGCTGCACCTCATGGCATGTTCACAATATTCTTTATCATCCTGATTGCCGTTGTCTGTGTGATCTCTAGTTTATCGACTAACATGCACATTTGTCAATTCTCTTCCATCCCTACCCCAGGTTTAACTTAACCGGCTCTCTGTCTTTTACCTTATTCTATGTGTATAAACAATTTCACTTGAGAAAGATCTGAGATGCTTAAGCTTTATATAAGCCAACAGTGTGATAGGATTGCTGAAATAACAGAAAACAAAACAAGCAAAAGCACCACTAAAGCAATATGGAGCTCCATTAATTGAAACATGGTATCTCCAATCAAGGGAGACAATAATCCTCCTGACATCTTTGCTGGTGAGAACCCATCTGGGATGTTATATTCATTTTCCTCATATTTTTTATCATATATTTATTGACAAACAGGAATGTTTCTAGAGAAGAGAAAATAGGGCAGTGAAAGCTCTTAAAAGCCATATCAGATAAAGAAAAGTTGAAGGAATCAGGAATGTTTAATTTGGATAAGAGAAGGCTAAGGGAGACATGATAGTAGCCTTCACCTACATGAGAAACTACCAGTGGTAAAGGGACAGAGAGAGAGAGAGGTTAGAGAGTGACTTGGCTTGATCCAATGATGAACTCTTTCTAAGATATTTTTTCCTAATTACATGTAATAACAATTTTTGGCATACTTTTCCTGAAATTATAATATCCAAATTGTTTCCCTCCCTCCTTTCTATTATCCCTCCCAGAGATAGTAAACAATTCGATTTGGGTTCTGCATGTATTATCATGTAAAACCTACTTCAAGGAAGACATTTTCAATGGATCAAATTGCCTAATTCTGAATGTTCATAGAACCAAGGTAGGTCCAGAGGTCATATGGGTGGTATGTGGCAAGTCAGTATTTAAGCCCAGGTCCTCTGATTCAAATCCAACCCCTCTTTCTGCCCCCCCCCCCAGTCTGTCTGCTAGCAAGCTGTCCCCTCAGAAGGCCAATGTACAGCTAGCTATGATGCTGGAGAGAGGACTCCTGCATTAGGAAAGAGAGTGTGATATATTAGGCAGAGGGCTAGATTTTGAATCCAAATGCCTTCCATGAAATATATTGTTGTACACCCAGGGGCTATTCACCGAGCCTCTCAGAGATCCAGTTTCTTTATGTGTAAAATGAGAAAGATAATTCCTGTCACATTCACTTTAACTGAGTGGTTGTGAGATTCAAAAAAGAGATAGATACCACATGCAAACAGCTTTGCAAACCTTAGTGCGCTATATATGGGCTACTCCAGAATGGTGGACTAGAACAAGCATCCCTTTTGGAGTCAGAGGACCCGCCTTTGATCTCACCTTGGATACTTTCTTTCTTTCTGTGTGATCTTTGGAAAGTCACTTAACCTTCCCAGAATCTCAGTTTTCTCATTTGTAAAATGCTGGAGTTGAACTAAATAATTTCCTTGGACCCTTTCAGGTCCATATCTAGGATTCTATTTCTTTTTCTTTTGGTAGGAGATTAAGCCAGATCCTATATTAAGTCATTTTCAATTTAAGATTCTATTTTTTTAATCTTGGCATCCTCTTTGGCTTGAAATACTCTCCCTCCTCGACTCTTACAGACCTCCCTTGCTTCCTTTAAGTCGTAACTAAAATTCCATCTCCTCTGGGAAGCTTTCCTCGTTCCCACTCAATTCTAGTGCCTTCTCACTCTTGCTTATTTTCTCTCTGTCCTGTATAGAGCTTGTTCTGTATGTAGCTGTTTCCATCTTGTTTTTCCCATTAGATTGTAAGCTTCTTGAAGGCAGGTGCTGTCTTTTGATTCTTTTTTGCACCCCTAGTGCTTAGCACAGTGCTTGGCACATAGTAAGTGCTTATTAAATGATTATTGAGTTGAATAACCCATTGGTGCTTTTTTATCTGTAAAAGTGACTTGGAAATATTCCTTCCAAGATACATGACCTTCTGTGTGTGTAGCAAAGCTCTCTTCTCATATTCCTTCCCATTTTACCAGAACAACCAGCTCGCCGGGGAAGGTGAGTGATGAAGAAAGGGGTCAATAGATGATCTTGGTTCCGTGACTCTATTTCCCCAAACTATTGTTCTCGGATGGGCATAGGTTTTCCTGTAGGCTCTGGACTACCCTGGCTGGTCCCCAGTGGATTAGTGTTTTTCTTCCTGAGATTTGGAGGACCTTGATGATAGCATAGTTGACTTTTCTCCAAGTCACCACCATACTCTGTTTACATGTGCTCTGTCTACACAGCTTGTTGTTCATTGGGCTCAGCTTTTGGTTCAAGTAACATAGTCATCTACTTAAAACTCAGGAAAATTAGAGGGAGCTTTGGCCATCTGCATAATCTCTGGGTAGGAAGAATCCAGGCCCGTGGCCAGGAGACAAGGTGAGTCATAAAGCAACAGTTTTGTCTGCATTCCCTTAGTGTGTTTCAGAAGAAAAGAAACAAAGCAAAGGATGCTTCATTTTCTAGAATCTATAGATAGCATATGCCAAACCCAAAGGCCTAAAACTGATATAACCACAGTATGACCCAGGACTAGTCACTTCACTTCATTTCTACCTGCTTCAGTTTTTTCAGCTGAAAAGTGGGAAATCACAACAGCACCCACCTCACAGTGTTGTTTTGAAGATAAAATGAGGTAATTTTATAGAGCACTTAATATAGTTCCTGGCACATAGTAGTTACTTCATGAATGCTTGTTACTTTTCTTAGTCTTAAGGAAGAAGAGTTTATTTATATTGAATTATTTTTCTATTAGGTTCCTTTTGACCCAACCAATTACTTGAACAAAGATTTCCCTTTGCCTTTAATAAATAGAGAGTGTTTAGATTTCAAAGTATCTTTGGATTTCTTTTTTTTTTAACTCTCACCTTCCATCTTAGAACCAATACTATATATTGGTTCCAAAGCAGAAGAGCAATAAGGGCTAGGCAATGGGGGTTAAGTGACTTGACCAGGGTCACCTAGATGGAAGTGTCTAATTCCAGATTTGAACCCAAGACCTCTCATTTCTAGGTCTGGCTCTCAATCCACTGAGTCACCCAGCTGCCCTCATCAGTCTTCCCCATATCCCCACTTTTTTTTTAGCTTTCTTTTGTGCATTGTCTTCCTTCTTCAGTTAGTAAAATACTTGAGGTTAGGAGCTGTCTTAATTTTTTTTTAAACCCTTAACTTCTATCTTCATATTTGTTCAAAGACAGAAAAGCAGCAAGGACTAGGCAATGTGGGTTAAGTGACTTGCCCAGGGTCACCACAGCTAAGAAGTGTCTGAGATCAAATTTGAACCCAGAACCTCCTGTCTCTAGGCCTGGCTCTCAATCCACTGAGCCACCCAGCTGCTCCCTTGTCTTTCTTAATGACATTACAGTACTATATTCTGTCACTTTAATGGACTGATTCGATTGTTTGCTTTTTGTTAGAAAATTTATGTTAGATATTTATGTTGATGACTATAAATGTCTATTTTGTTAGACATTTATGTCAATGTGCAGATTTTTGTGATCACATAAAATGCTGCAATGAAAATCTAACAGAAATTAGTTTTGTTGCTCTTGGTAACACTTTGAAGGCATATAGGAATCTGCCCTCAAATAGGAATATAATAAAATTTTTGAGTGAAAGGCTGTAATTATTTCTGTAACTTTTACTGCACATTGCCATTTTGTATTTCAGCAGTAAAAGGTGTTTTTTCTCCACCACCAATAATGGGTTTCCTTACTTTCAGTTATTTTTGACAGTTGAATGGCTATCAGGTGATACTTCAAAGTTGTTTCTGTTTTCCAACCCTTTGATGGTGAGATTCATCATTTTCCCAAGTGATTGTTAAGGACCTATTTTTTTTCCTGAAAATTGTCTTCCCTGAGTTTCCATGCCCTTCAAATATGGCCTCAGACACTTGCTAGCTGTGTGACCCTGGGAAAAAGTCACTTAACCCTCATTGCCCAGCCCTTTTCATTCTTCTACCTTGGAGCCAATACATAATATTGACTCTAAGATGGAAGGTAAGAGTTAAAAAAAATATGATGGTCATCTGACTAGCTGGGGGAAGAAGGAATCAAGCATGATTCCAAAGTATTGAATTTAGAAGGCTGATGACACCATTGAGAGAATTTGAAAGTCTATGTTAAGAATGAATTGGGGGTATGTAGGGAAATGATGAATCCGAGACAGTAGTAGATCAAGGATTAGATTTGGAACATGGAAGTCCTAGGTCAACATCCTACCTCTGATGCTGGCTCTGGGATGGCATTTAGCTTTTATATTACTCTGGCAACTATCTAGACTTACATATTACTGTATCATAAACTATAGAGGCTGGCAGAGGTAGTTCTCCTACTGAGGAGTTTCTAGGCTGAGAAAATCAGAAATTCTTAATATTTTCACATATATTGGAGAGAATTCAGGCCTGGAGAAGCATATTGGAGGACCATTTTGCAATGAAGAAAACTGAAGTCAGGAGGGGAAAACTTACTCGACAAAGCTCATGTAAGTAAAAAGAAGAATCTGAATTTGAATCCAACCTCTGTTTCCAAATTGAAGAATTGTTCCAGTAGACTATGTTGTGTTCTGATAATAGAATCCATGAGAGTATGTGAGTTCTTCAAGGGAGAGAGGATTTAGAAGAAGAAGAGCCGGCGACTGAAGGCTGAACCTTAATGTATGTCTTTGTCCTAATGAAGGGAGGGTTGGAATACTGATAGGTGAAAATAGGGAGACACGTAAAATATGGAGGGCAAGATAGTAGAACCGAGTCAGGTCCACTGGAACCAGAGCAGAATTGGATACACCTTCTTGGGGCCCCAGTGAGAATGGAGCACTCTCCCAAATTGGTAAAGTCTGATGGGTTTTATATCATTTTTATTTGAGATAGCAGGACCAGGTATTGATTGAAGGGATTGAAGATCTTGGACCTGTGATTTGGTGATGAATTCCTGATAGTGAGGGGAAGGGAAGTCTCTCCTGGGGATTAGAGGCTTTGCTGTCTACCTGGCACTCAACACTCACCTGTGGCTCTAAGACCTAACCCTGCTAAAGTCATCTTGTCCAATGGGCTACACCAGGGTGAGAGTGACCAACCAGCAGAGAATCAGTAGGGGTCAACCCCAAGGATTTGAAGACTTCTCCAAGTAGAATGGCTGGATGAGAACCATCTGTTCCAATGGCTATGAAGGCACTATGGAGCTTGGTCAGACATTGAAGGTGCCAAAGTTAGCCACTTCCTGCCAGGCCATTGTCAGTCAACCTGACTTCTGTCTTGCCAGAGGACTCTGGAAGAGAGAGTGAGGCTGACCACACTGTAAGCCTACCTCACTAAAATCCAATTTGTGCACAGGTCAGCCCATGATGTCATTGGTCCCTTTTGAAAATGAAGCACAAACAATAACGAGATTCAGATTCTCCTGGTGGGGAAGGGGCTTTGGACTTTTACTGCTGGTCTTACTCTGACAGTGATTTGGATTTTTGAGCATCCCTAGGACTTGTCCATTTTGCAGGTTGGGAAGTCTACTCCTGGGGACATTGCTGCCCTGGCATAGGCGACAAGAGGAAGAAGACTATGTCTAGGCAGAGGTTTCTGACTCACCCTGTCCCTGGAAGCAGGGGAGGTAATGAAGTGGTTTTCATTTAAAAGACCTTTCCTTCTAGCTCTTGTTGAGCTGAAGGCTACAAACAGTGCCAATGGCAACATGATGCTGAAAGCAAAGGTTTCCTGAAATCGTGATTCAGTAGGAAGAATCTTCTCCCCAAAAGGACCGATTGGAGATCTGGTGGCTACAGCAAGCCAGACAACAGAAATGAAAACAGATACTCTGTCAGCCAAGCCCCCAGGATGACTGAATCACTGTCGGCTGTCACACTGGACTGAAACTATACAAATTACAACCACCAAGTTCAGCTTTTCAAGCCTAGATTCTTTGTTGTCGTTCTGATTAACTTAAAATCTCCCCATAATTATCTTTTATTTTTTCCCCCAAGTATATCTCAGTTTTATTTAGAAAAGTGTGGTCAAACTTTCCATATCACCATGTAATTATTCAATTCGGTGGCACCGTTTTAGAGGTCTTTCAGTAAACATGAAATCATAGAATTTCAGAACTGAGATTGAAGAGACCTTAGAAACCATCCAGGCCAATTCTATACCCTCATATACTGTGTGTTCTTTGAGTTTGGGTACGTGGCTATATTTCTTCCCAAATTTGTAGCTTTTCTAGTTTTCCCTATAAGACCCTGTAAACAGATAATAAATATCTGTAGAAAAAGAAATTATTTCTGGACCTCTCAGAGTTGAACTGAATTTCAAGGATACTAGAATGAGGGTCCCACAATGAAATAGAATTTATCAGCACACTGCACAAAGGAGACCATTAGAGGATTCTTAATTTTTTGGTGTGTCATAGGCCTCTTTTCCAGTCTAGTGATGCTATAGACTCCTTCCCAGAATTATATTGGTATGTATGTATTTTTTATGAAGTTAGTCAGAATCTTATAAATTTGTATGTCATCCTTACACATGGGCCATGCTAATTTCTGTTATCATTCAAATTTTAGTATATGAGTTGCTAAAGCCAGCCCCAAAATAATGTTTTAAAAAGCACAAAATACATAGAATTACAAAGGAAACTCATATATTGAAATACTGTTATGTATTTGATATATACTGATATACATTTATTTATAATTATATTTGTAAAACAATTGGAAGTAGAAAAGAGGAGTGCACAAATCTACCCACTGTAGCCGTGGTGGCGAACCTATAGCATGGGTGCCAGAGGGGGCACTCAGAGCCCTCTCTGTGGGCACATGTACTGCTGCCCCAGAGTTCATTACGAGGAAGCCAAAGGGATGTGGAGCCTGTGGCTCCCCTTCCCTTCTCCATGTGCTCCTGAAGACATTTCTTATACCACCCACCCCTCTAAAAGGTTTGCCATCACTGCATTATACTCCTTTTAGTTTAATCCGCATTTTTAACATTTTCTTCATTACTTTCTAAGTCAATTTGTGGTTCAGACATTTTTCCCTTGTGTCTGACATTTTATAACCCCATTTGGATTTTTCTTGGCAGAGATACTGGAGTGGTTTGTTATTTCCTACTCCAGTTCATTTTACAAATGAGGAATTGAGACCAATAGGGTCGAGTGATTTATGCCCAGGGTCCCACAGTTAGTAAGTGACTGAGGTCAGATTTGAACTCACAGAGAGGATTCTTCCCAATTTCAGGCCTGGTACTCTATTCACTGAACCATCTAGCTGCCTTAAGATTAGCCAATCAGCAAAACAATAAAGCAGGTCTTGACTGGTGGAGCTTGCTGATTTCCAAGTAGTAAATGCTCTGAAAATTTAACAATCAGCTCAGGTTGAAGCTGGCTCTAGCATACTTGTGGTTCCTCCCACTTCTGATATTAAACAAGCACTTATTAAGCATCTCCTATCTCCTATTAAGCATGACCCTGTCCTTCTGTGGCAATGAAAAAGTCTCTGGTAGCATGACTACTACTAGAGAAATAATATCAAATACATTTCTATGACTCTGTTTCACAGATTAAGAATCCCTGAGGTCCAAATGCTTCCTTTTGTACATTAGGGAGCTAATTAATCCCTCTAGAAGTTAGGCAATTTTTTGCTAGGATACACACTAGCATACGTTGAACCCATCGGGGGCTCAAACTTGGGTTTTTGACTCTGACACTTTCCTATGATCTTGGGCAAAGAGTCACTTGGCTTTTTTAGGTCTAAGTTTTCATCTATAAAATGGAAGGGTTAGACTAGATGATATTCAGTGTTCCAGTTCCAGATTCCATAAGTCTGTGGTTCTAGAAATGATTTGTCCAAAATAAATATCGAGTTAATAAGGCTAGACCAGAGTCCCAAGGCTAGACACAGATTTTGTGCCAGTGTCCTTAGGAAAGAAAGAAACATTTATTAAACTACTATGTGCACTGGATTAAGGCAGTGCTCTAAGCCCTCTACAATTATCTCATTTAGTCCTCACAACAACCACCTTGAGAGGTGGGTGCTACTACCATCCCTATTTTGCAATTGAGAAAACTGAGGCAGAGTGTCCCAAGTCACATTTGAACTCAGGACTTCCTTACTCCAGGCCTGAAGCCACCTAGCCATCTTTGTCTCCCCATTACCGCTCATTCTTCCTCCTCCAGCGCTCCTTTCTTCAAATATGGGATATAAACTCCACAGGCTTCAATGTAGATAGTCACTCAGTCCATGCTGTCAGCAGGAAAAGCTGTTTCTAATTTAAATACTCTAATGAGCCATCCCTTGTCAAATTTTCATCTCAGAAAGCCAGTCCCAATTCTCAACTAAGTCAGTGCTGAAAAACTCAGCCACAGCTGCAGCACTGTTATTAGTAGAACCTATTTCTCAGCCCAAGAACAATGGAGGCAAATGTGTGGGGAGGCGAGGTGGACATGAGATTCTACTTAGTGCCTAATCACCTGCCCACCTGCAGTCTACCCTAGCTTATTCTTTGGGTTCCCTTTTCTTTTTCTTTTCCTTTTCTCTCCTTTTGCTTCTTTGCTCATGTTTCTCTCCAAAACCTCCCATTCAGCACTGGTCTTTCCCATCTTACCTTTTATTTCCCTTTCCTAGCTGGGAAAAAGTGAAGAAACAATAAGAGTCTTTTATGCTGTCCTATTTAACCATCTATTGTTTTGTATCATGTCTGACTGTATCCATTAGCAAAAGTAAATAAGAGTTGACAGTATCTGTTACCCTTGTTCACTCAAGCATCTTTAGGGATGGGGACCATTGGTTTATGTTTACAACCCGTGAAGCTTCTGAATTCCTTTTCACATTCAAGTCAGTAAAAGGCTTTGTCTGACTTCCATCAATTCAAATATTCCCATGTAGCTTGGCAATTTTTTCTCTTTTCTTTATTGTAAGGGATAGCTCTCTGCAAATGAGAAGAGGGATCCATTGGAAAATATAGGTGATGAAAAAATTGAAAATAGCTATAAACATTAAAAATGCATCAATAAACATTTTACAAAATAAAACATCAATATACATCTATCTTTCAAAATAAAAGATCAGTACATATTCATTTAATAAAATTAAGACCCTTTGGAAAATACATGTTTATTATCTTTTATTTTTGCTTCATTTGTATTTTCCAGTAGTATCCTTCCTCCCACTCCTACAAAGGATTTAAAAATAAAGGGAAAAACAGTTTGTCAAAATTCATCAACACAGAAGAGAATTGTGACATCATCTGTAGTCTTCTGTAGTCATAGTCCTCTACTTCAATAAGACAAGAAAGGGAGATGCTTTCTCATAGCTTTTTGTGGAAGGACCAAACTTAGTTATAATTTCACAGGATCCAGTTTTATTGTCTTTTATTATTGTTCTTCCCATTTATATCATTGAAATCACTGTGTATGGTGGGGTTTTTTTTAACTGGTTCTACTTACTTTGTGTCAGTTCATAGAAATCTTTTCATGTTTCTCTGTAACTCGTGTTCTTTGTTTCGGTCCATTTATGCACCACAGCTTATTTTGCCATTTCTCAATCATCTCAGTATCTCCTCTCTTTCAAGTTCTTTGATATTGCTATAAATATTTTGGTATATTTGGGTACTTTCTTTTTATCATTGATCCTCTTGGGGTATATGCCTAACAATATAATCTCAGAGTCAAAGGGCATGGACTCTGACATGTTCACTTTCTTCATAAAATACCATTTTTTTCCAGAATGGTTGAATTATTTCATAGATCTACCAATAGAGCATTACTATTGTTGGCAATTTTTAAGTCCCACCTGGCTTCTTCCCAGGTGGATAACTAAAAGAGCATAAGATTTGGAGAGAGCTGTCCTGTGTTCATATCACATACTAGCTGGGAAACACTGGCACAGGATCATCCTTTATGTCATTCTTGCTTCAAAGATTCTTCAACAATTCTCTGCAGAATTGTAGTAACTCAAAAGAAATGTGGGATGTGAAAATTTAGAGACTTCGGTGTCCCAAATGTTCATATGGGCTATTTGTATCCAAACTGGTAGAGCTATCTTCTTCCTCCTCCCTTTCTTTTTTTTTTTAACCTTTACCTTAGAATCAATGCTGTATTGGTTTAAAGGCAGAAGGATTAAAGGCAGAAGATGGAGAAACGCTAAGCAATGGGGGTTAAGTGACTTGCCCAGGGTCACAAAGCTAGGAAGTGTTTAAGGCCACATTTGAATCCAGGACCTCCTATCTATAGTAGAGTTGGCTATCTGCTGAGCTACCTAACTTCCCTCAGTAGAGCTTTGAAAGGAAGAGTTTGTATTGGTCTAATCAGCCACAGGAGGACACATTGTTCATTGACCCTGACATAGTAATGTCATTTTGGTCTTCTTCAAGTATGAAGGGTAACAACCATAGGCGAATCACTTCCTCCTTCTAAGTCTGTTTCCTCATTTTTAAAAAATAACCCTCACCTTTTGTCTTAAAATCCATACTAAGTATTGCGAGTGGTCAGACCTAAACAAGGAAGGTTAAGTGAATTGTCCAGGGTCACACAGCTAGGAAGTGTTTGAGATCAGATTTGAACCCAGGTCCTCCTGACTCCAGGCCTGCCTCTATCTACTGAGCCACCTAGTTGTCCCATGTTTCCTCATTTTTTACTTTTTGATCTATTGTTCAAGCCCATTGGTTCCAAGGCAGAAGAGTGGGAAGGGCTAGGCAATGGGAGTTAAGTGACTTGCTCAGGGTCACACAGCTGGGAAGTTCTTATTTTTAAGTGAGACCAAGTGGCCTATGAGAACTATGATTTAAGGAGGCAGCAGTGGTATGGCAGACAGAGCACTGGAGTCAAATCCTGTCCCTGACATTTACGACCAGTCATAAGGATAATATGGGGTGATGGTGTTAGTTGATCTAGAGGAAGCTACAACTACTAGACAGATGTATGAGGAAAGATAGGAGTCAAGGAGTCAAGGTGGAGTGACTCCAATTGCTCTCTCTCACTCACTCTTCCAGGGTTGTGGTTCAGAGGGTATAACTAAGGAAAATGTGGTTCCCCAATAGTAGGGAAATCTCCCCTGTTGAATGATGGTTGGGGTACCCCTAAAAGACCAGACAATGAATCAGCTAGGAAGACAAGCCTCCCCCTAGACCACTGGTGGGGTCTTGATCAGCACTTAGCAATGGCTGATCAGTAACCCAATGAGTTGCTTCCTCAAAGATCCTTAAATAAATCCCTTTTTAAAATTTTTTAAATTTAAATTTAAATAAATTTAATTTCTTTAATTAATAATTATGATTAATAATAAAAAATAAAAATAAGTTTAAATAAATCTGACTGGGTATTGAATAATTTAATAACCCAAGATATCAGGATGTGTGTGGGTTCCAATAGAGATTATTGATGTCCCTATTTTCTAAATCCCCACGAGGTCTTTGGATCTGACTGCTTCAAAGCAAAAATCAGAATTTCTCCACACCTCCCAACTACAACTATCTCAAGCTAAATTAAATACTAGAAGGGTCAAGGTAAGAGTGAAGCAGGTGCAATAGGGCCGAGAGTCCAAGGCCCCCACAGGTCCGCTGAGACCTGAATCTCTCTGTAGATATTATTAGAGATATTAGGACGTAGAAACACTCTTCTGGAGAAGTCCCAGGGCTAGTCACTTGGGAATCCTTCCATTGGCTCTTGAAAAATCTTTAGCAAGGTAAGACACTTCCTCCCACCTTGAGATCCAAACTCAAAAGCCCCAAGTTCCTCTTGGAGCTCTCCCAGCTCCTCATTCTTCTCCCATGATCCTCTGCTACCAACGGTCTTTGCCCTTCAATCATGTCTTCTTCCAACATTCTATCCTTACCTTTGCATGCTGCTCTTACAAAGTGTGACCTTGAGCAAACTGCTTAAGCTCTCATAGACTCAGTTTTTTCATGTTTAATGAGGGGGTTGGACTAGATAATCTTCTAAGGTTCCTTCTGTTCTGCATCTAAGATTCAATAACCTACATCTCCCTGAAATTCTAGTGAATACATGGAGTTCCTTTTACTGGTTTATGTGCTAGGACTTCAACTGCCATTGCCATTTGTAATAGGAAGATGAGAACCTCCAGTTAGATAACAAACCTAGAATCCTGGGAGCACACATGGAGGCAGCTTCCAGTTCCCTGACACAAAGGGATGCCTAAACTTGTTGGTGCTTCAGGTTAGTTACTTTGGGCTGTTTTGATGATCTTTCAGTCATTCAATACAAAGGACTGATTGGCCTGCTTCTGTTTTCCCCCCAAACTTCAATTCAGGTTATGAAGACCCTCTAGAGCATTTGAAGCACTCTGAATACCCAGCATGCCTTTAGAGCAGTGGCTCTTAACTTTTTTGCATTTTGTGGTCCCCTTTGGCAATTTCATGAAGCCAATGGATCCCTTCTCTGAAAGTCATAAAATGCATAATGAGATAAAGTACATGAGATAATGAACAAAATCAAACTATAATGAAATACAATTAGAAAAAAAATGTTTTAAGACTTCTTAGACCCCTGCTTTAGAGAGAAATTAGGCTAAAAAAATCACTGGAAGAAGTTAAATTTTCAAGAATTGAAAAAATCAGTAATGCCCCAGAGAACAGACAATAAAATGTACAATCTACAGACAGGACACTGCTGTGTCAGGATGTTGTTGATATGATCAGATGATTGAAATCTAAATTGAGAGGCAAAAGGAATTTTTGTCAGGCATTTAGACCACCATTTCATTTAAAAGAAGAGTAAACTGAGGGTCAGGCATGTTCACTGATTTGCCTGAGGTCATAGAGTTGGAAGGGATCCAAATCTCCCCACTTAACAGAGGAACTGAAGACTGGAGTTACTAAGTGACTTTCTAAAAGTAATCCAAATAGTAAGGGGCAGAGCCAGGATTCAGATTCAGGTCAGATGACTCCCATCTTGCTGTCCCAAGTTTAGCTCTCTTTTATACTACACCTTGAAGCCTCAGCTTTGATTCCTATTTCTGGAGTTGCTGCTTAATTGTTTTTATGTATTTTTGAATTTCAAGAAATGTTGTTTAGTCATTTTAGTCTCGTCCAATTCTTCATGACCCCCTTATTGGATTTTCTTTGCAAAGATACTAGAGTGGTTTGTCATTTCCTAATCCATCTCATTTCACAGATGAGGAAACTGAGGCAGATAGAGGTCAGAGCCTCTGTAGATAGGTGTTAAGTTTTAGAGAGAGGAAACCTACATTCATTGACCGAGTTCCATTTACTGATTTATGTGCTAGGACTTCAACTGCTATTGCCATTTGTAATAGAAAGAGGAGAACCTCCAGTTAGATAACAAACCTAGAATCCTGGGAGCACACATGATCATTGCAAAAGATTTCTCCTTCATATGGTGACACCATTTTTCTGGCTCTCTAGGAGCAGGGGATCCCATTTTGGCCCCAGTATTTCTTGTCAGTCAACATATTTTTCCTTAGTTGCTACTCACCATAATGGAAAATGAGTTCTGGAGTTAACCAGGCATATATGTCAATCAGAATGAAAAACTGGTTTTCATAAAGAAAACTATTAATTACCTAACAGCATTTTTAAGTATCATGAAGTTGTTCATTATCCAATCCACATTTTCTTTTTCAATAACATTGCCATTTCTGGAAAAATTTCTATTGGAAAACACAGTTATTTATCAAATAATGATGTACTTTAAATAAAAATAAAGGACAGATAGATGACTCAGGGATAGAGAACCAGACCTAGAGAACAGAGGTTCTGGGTTCAAATGTGACCTCCAACACTTCCTAGCTTTGTGACCCTGAGCAAGTCACTTAACCCCCATTGCTTAGCCTTTCCCCATCTTCTGCCTTTAAACCAATACAGCATTGATTCTAAGATAGATGGTAAAGGTTAAAAAAAAACAAAAAAGAAAGGGAGGAAGAAGATGGCTCTACCAGTTTGGCTACAAATGGCCCATATGAACATTTGGGACACCTCTGGACACTAGGCAAGTTTCTTAACCTTGTCTGCCTCAGTTTTCTGGTGACAAAACCCTACTGTGTACTCCTTACTGCTTTCCTGCCTTGGAACTAATACTTAGCAATGATTCTAATACAGAAGGTAAGGGTTAAACATGATGTTATAATTGACAAGGGACAGGTAGTCCAGGTTGGGATCTTGAGAACAGAATAATTTCATATAATGAGGCAATAAAAGAGAAAATATTCTTAATCTATTTGCTGGAATGCTTTAATTTTGTTAGTATTTGTTTATTGCTTGCTGTAAAACAGATTTGTTCAGGGCGCTCAAATGAGTGAGCAACACCTCGGTCTAGAGAATTGAGAGAACCAAGCCCTCTAGGGTCATGTAAGGACTCCCTCTGGGTCCGCTTATGAGTATCATAGGGGAGACTGAGGTACTATTTCGATCACCATAATCAGGCAAGTAATCAGTTCAATCACAAGAATCAATAACAACCTATGAAGTCATGTTGAGTAAATAAAGTCAGTCATTTATAAGAGTGCATTTCAGGAGAGGAAATCAGGGTCAGGAATAGTTTTGGTGGTTTGAAAAATGTGAGGAATTTCATAAAGAAACTCATGGGTCAACCCACACAAAGGCTTCTCTGGAGACTTGTCCATGTTCATGCAAACTTCCCTTGGCCAGGATGTTTCTTTGCCAACACCTCTTTGGAATACTTCCTAATGTTCTCACAAATGGGCTGTTGGTGGACATACTAAGTCACTCACCTTTGATTCATTGTGGAGGCTTTGGAAGAGCCAGGCTTGGCTAATGACCCAGGAGTGGGCTTGAGAAGGACCCCGGTAGGCTCAGGCATTCTCATTTGTCTTTTCTCTCTACAGGAGAAGATTGGTTGGCGGAAGGAAGCTCTGCACTTGTTGGTGTTCACGTCAGATGATGTGCCGCACATTGCCCTGGATGGCAAACTGGGAGGCCTGGTGCAGCCACATGATGGGCAATGCCATCTGAATGAGGCCAACGAATATACTGCGTCCAAGCAGATGGTAAAGGAGCCATGATAGTTTCTCATAAACCAGTGTCTTGTCCTCTTTCTTTTGTGGCTGGACCACTGACAGAAATAGCCTAATTGCCCATTGGACCCTGCCCCTAAGCCTCACCTTGGACTTCCATTCTAAACTCTCCAGATACTTAGACTTCAATATACTCTCATCTTTGACTTATCCTTTATTTCCATTTGTTAAATTAGAATCTTCCTCGATTAGACTCCTGTGGATGGAAGACAGTCTCGTTTGCACCATCCAGCTGAGTTTCCTCCAAGAAATTATATATTTTAAAAGGAGGGATGTTAAGCCTAGAGAAGAGAAGACTTAAAATATTTGAAGCCTCTATGGGAAAATTAAAGAGAGAAAGATTCTGGTTCACTAAACGGGAAAGCAAACAATTTCCCTTGCTACTTTGAGGGTTTCTGCTTTGGATCCACCAACTGTCATGGACTGTAGGTAGAGTGAAGTTGCCCTCTTGAAGATGTTTCTCCAGTGCCCTTCTTCCTATTGATAAACTGTGGGTAGTGACTAATAAATTCATCTTATAGAAAAGGTCTCCTCCACAGTAAAGATTAAACTGCTAATTGGACACCAGAAGCCAGAAGTCCGTTCTGTGAGCTCTGGAAAGTCTCAGGTCCATTTTGGTCTTGTTCCTAGGACTATCCATCACTTGCCCTTCTTGGAGAGAAATTGGCAGAAAACAACATCCACCTGATATTTGCAGTGACAAAGAACCACTACATGCTCTACAAGGTAAAGGGTTTAAGGGCGTGGATTCCCTGGCATTGGAAGGTAATTCCGACTTGAAGGAGCAAGAGAGATTAAGAATTGTTAAAGCAGGTCGATTAGTCAGGAGCATTGAGTGAGTGGGGACTTAGTGTGGGAAGTCCTGTTTTTTAGATGAGGGGAGCTTGAGAGGAAAGGAGGACCCTTGTCCCTTCCTGGAATACCCAGTCTGACAGGAAATCATGGTAAGAGGAATACGGTCTACTGCAGGGGAAGAACCCGGGGCTCAGAGAGGCGAATGGAGTTTGTTGGAGGTCCTATACTTAAAGTGCTATAGAAATGTGAACTATTATTCTGGACATGATTGAAGTCGTTTTGGGAGGCCAGTGTGGGAAAACATAAAGTAGGAATTCATAAAGGAACTTCCCATGATGAGGAAGGATGTCTCTGTATTTAGTTATTTTTTTTAAGCCCTTACTTTTTTGTCTTAATATCAATTTTTAAAACCCTTATCTTCTCTCTTAGAATCAATACTGTGTATTGGTTCCAAAGCAGAAGAGAGGTAAGGGCTAAGCAGTGGGGGTCAAGTGACTTGTCCAGGGTCACACAGCTAGGAAATTTCTGAGGCCACATTTGAACCCAGGACCTCCCATCTCCAGACCTGGCCCTTATCCACTGAGCCACCTGAATACCCCCTGTATTTAGTTCTGTGTGCAGTTTCTTGAAAAATATTTTGTCCAATAGGATAGCTTCCCTTATGACCCATCAGACCTCTGGCAACACCTGCTCCCTCTAACCCTTCATCATTCACATTTCCATTTTTTCCCCAGGTGGAAGGTAGAAACCTGTCATTACTTATGCAGCATGTGCTCATTTAAACAAGAAACCAAGTCTGCTCTGCCCCTTTACATTCTTTAACCTGAAAGGCTGTGAGAACTTCTCTGGGAACCTGCACTCTCAGGCAACCAGAGAACAGCAGCTTGTTGTATTTCCTTCCTCCTCTTCACACCTGAATGCCTGTGCTCCTTCCTTTTAACTGAGACCCTGCCTAAGGGTAGTTTTTTACTCCTCTTACTATTCAGTCATCGAACAGAATCGAAAGAATGTGACTCTCTCTAGTAAAATTCCACTCAAACTTTTCCTGAGTCTTGCCTCTTTCCACTTCCTCCTTCTGCTCTAAGAAGTTCCTGAAAGTGGAAAAAAAATGGCCTGAGTATTATTTTTTCTTCTCACTTCACTAACTCTTCTGGGTCTATTTTTGCATATGTGAAAGAAGAAGACAGTTCTTTCCCTCTCTATATCTAGGCTGCCCCAAGTCACCAGCATGATCTTTTTTTTTTTTTACTGGCCTACCAAAAAGAAGACCCTAGAAAGGTGATGTTAGTTTAGGGGCCATTGTCCTGACTGAGTCAAGGTGGCCTCAGTTCAAGTTCTACCTCTGATAATTAAAAGCGGTGTAATCCTAGGTGAGTCACTTAACCTCTCGGCACCCTGGGAAACCCTCCGAGACTTGAAGGTGCCAGCCTTTGGAGAGTAGAATTTATTGTCTTTTTTGTTGTTGTTGTTGTAAAAGAGAAGCATTGGCATTTAAGGCTCTTGAAAATGTTTCCATTTGGATTTTGAACAAGAAGACAGAGGAATGTGTTCTAATAAACCTTAACTGTCTTGAGGCTTAGCAGGTGGAATCCAGGAAGATGTTGGCAGGGAAAATGGCAGTCTCAAAGGAAGTAGCTTCAAAGAGTCATGTGTCTTGACAGGATTATCCCAGACCACACTCGAATAATCCCAGAAATAACATTGTCTTCCTTTCTTTCCCTGAGAGACCCAGAGAGGAGGAGATGCCACCATCTCCTTTCAGTAATTCTAGCCCCCACTTCAGTAACTCTATTCCCCTGCCCTAGTTTTTATTATTAGAAAGTGCTTATTGTCTGGTGGTGTTGGGAATGGGCAGAGGCAAGGGTGGTTGGAGTATCTTCAATTTATTGTATGTCAATGATTATTCTTTTGTTTGAAAGGAACAAAAGTGGAAGAAAAAACAACTCGTAATGATTTTTTCCTTTTTCAAAGAATTTTACAGCATTAATACCTGGAACTACTGTGGAGATTCTACATGCTGACTCCAGAAATATCATCCAGTTGATCGTTAATGCATACAATGTAAGTTGTTGAATCTCCATTGGTATATAAAACTTGTTTTGTTTTTTTGAAAAAAAGTATATAATAAATTCAGCATGTTACTTTCAAAGTCATTCTACTGGTCTGTAGTTCCCTCAGAATTTCCTTTCGTTCTCTTCTGTGTACTTACAGTGCTTTAATGACTACTTCCCTGCTAGTAACACCTTATTAGCTTTTCTCACCCTAACCCTTAAATGAAAAAATTAAAACACACTCCTTGTAACAAGAGAAATAGGCATATAATGAAGTTAGGCAATAGATTCTCCAGCTATTTCTCTTCTCCCATTGTACTTATTCTTTTAAACCCTTACTTGTCTTAGAATATTGGTTCCAAGCAGAAGAAAAACATATGATTTTCCATTTGTTTATATGGGTAAAGGATTTGGGATTTTGGTTTTAAAAGACTATTACAGAAATGAATAATATGGAAATAAGATTGAGTGATAATACAGGTACAACCCACTGGAATTGTTTGTCATCTCCAGGAGGGGAAAGGGAAGAGGGGAGGGAGAGAACATGAATCTTATAACCTTGGGAAAAGACTTAAAAATAAATAAATAAATAAATAAATAAATAAATAAATAAATAGGAAAGACAAAAAAAACTAGAATGATCATTTAGAGTCTACATCCCCAATCACATCCCCATCGACCCATGTGATCAAGCAGTTGTTTTTCTTCTGCATTTCTGCTCCCACAGTTCTTCCTCTGGATGTGGATAATGTTCTTTCTCATAAGTCCCTCAGAATTGTCCTGGATCATTGTTGCTAGTAGAGAAATCCATTACATTTGATTGTACCACAGTGTATCCGTCTCTGTGTACAATGTTCTCCTGGTTCTGCTCCTTTCATTCTGCATCACTTCCTGGAGGTTGTTCCAGTCTCCATGGAATACCTCCAGTTCATTATTCCTTTGAGCACAATAGTATTCCATCACTGACATATACCACAATTTGTTCAGCCATTCCCCAATCGGAGGGCAGCCCCTCGTTTTCCAATTTTTTGCCACCACAAACAGCGCAGCTATGAATATTCTTGTACAAGTCTTTTTCCTTATTAAGATGAGGCTCTCTGAATTCAAATCTGGCCTCAGACACTTACTGGCTGGGGCATCCTGGGTAAGTCACTTCATCCTGTTTGTCTCAGTTTCTTTGTCCAATGAGCTGGAGAAGGAGATGGAAAACCACTCTAGTATCTTTGCCAAGAAAATCTCTAATGGGTCATTAAATCAGATAAAACAGAAACAACTGAACAAACACATACAATCATAGGATTTGGAACTCAAGGGAACTTTAGTATTTATCTAGACTAATCCCCTCAAATTTTGGGGAAGGGAACTGAGTCACAAAGAGAAGTGGCTTGCCCAGGATTACACTGGTAATGAGAAATATAGCCAGGATTCAAATCCAGAACTTTTGGTTCTAAAGTCAATGTGCTTTCACCTTAGGAAACAAATATTCTTTCAATTTCTATTTCATTCACCCTGATGAGTGTTGACTTAGAAAATTAATTTCTTTTATGTAAGGAATTGACAATGCTGGTCCCAAGAAGGACATGCCCCCACCTCAGGTGACAGAGTTGTTTAGTGGCTTTTCAGTTGTGTTCCACGGTTCATGACCCCATGTGGAGTTTTCTTGGCAAACATACTGGAGTGGTTTGTCATTTTCTTCTCTAGCTCATATTTATAGTTGAGGAAATGGAGACAAACAAGGGTAAGTGACTTGCCCAGATTCACATAGCTAGTAAGTGTCTATCTGAGATCAGATTTGAACTCAGGAAGATGATTCTTCCTGACTCCAGGGCCAACACTCTGTTCACAGTGCCACCTAGCTGTTCCAGGTGACATAATCTAACCACAAATTTAGGATTCCTATTCCCCCTGCCCCTTACTTCTTTGAGAGTCTGCTCAGTCCCGCTGTTCAGGATGGAGCAGAAAGGAAGGGAATGCTCTGTTTGGGGAACCCTGAGCTGGAATTAAAAATCTTACATGCCATTTAGGTGTAGTTTGGGCATATTGTGGCACCAAATAGACTTCTTCATGGGCTAGCCTGGGAACCAAACCACCACATAGGCTATTCCCATGGAACAGAAATTGGTTAATGTCCTATCAAAAAATGGTAATGCTTTTTAAACAGTCTTTCTCACTATCCCTCCTCCTATGCTAGAGGGAGCTTCAGTGACTAGTGCACTCTTAACACACTGGGAATAATTTTGAATCAGAGAGTAAAGTTATGGTGAGGGGCATGCCAGCAAAATTCTTAAGCCTATATTAAGTAAGAAAATTTTCAGCTGTGTGCTTGGTGGAAGGCTTTGACCACTGCATTTCCTGATGGACCTTTTACACTGTTTCTCCTGCAGTTCTTAGAGTCATAGATATAGAGATGGGAATGACGTTCAGTGTCATCTAGGTCAACCTCTTCATTTCATCGTTCAAGAGTTTTGACTTACCTAAGGTCACTTGATAGCGTCAAAACTGGAATTTGAACTTAGATCCTCTGACCCTAAATTCAGTGTTATTTCCATTATATTGTAAGCTCCCTGAGAACAGGGATTATTTTTCTTTTTCTTGTATCCCTATCATAGTGCCTGGAACATGGTAGATGCTTAAAAAATGTTTAGCTGACTGACTTTTTATTTGCTAAAAAAGGACCAAAGTAGTAAAAAATATAAAATTTAGGGGCAGTTAGGTAGTATAGATAGAGCCCCAGTCCTAGAATCTGGAGGACCTGTGTTCAAATTTGACCTCATACACTTCCTAGCTATGCGACCCTAGGCAAGTGCCTTAACCCCAATTGCCTAGCCCTTACTGCTCTTCTTCCTTGGAAATGACAAAAGTGTTGATTTTTTTTAACCCTTACCTTCCATCTTAGAATCAATATTAAGTATTGGTTCCAAAGCTATGCACTAGCCACTTAGTTGCTGCTCGGTAGGATGGGTCAAACCAGTGAAGACTGCCATTATATCCAATGGCTCCAAAGTTTGCACAAAGGCTGAAGTTTTGAAAAGGGAAGCAAGGTCAGGAGTTTTCAAATTATTGGAAATTTTAGTATAGTTCTGAGTCTTCACAGTAAACTCTAAAGATCCTTGTGAAGTTCCCTCCTAAAGAATTCCTGGGGCACTGTTAGACCTAAACCCAAAGGAGATGTTTAAAGAAAGAGGAAAAAGATTCGTGCACACAAATAGTTATAGCAGCTTTTTTATAGGGAGAATGGCTGGAAACCAAGGGCTTGCCCATCCGTTGGACAATGAAAAAGAACGTAGGGTGCATGAAGGGAATGGAAGGCCATTGCATCCCAAGAAATGACAGAAGGGACAGTTCCAGAAAAACCTAGGAAAGATCTGTATGAACTGATTCAGAGTAAAGTGTATAAAACCAGGAGAATATGCAATAACAACATGGTAAAGACAACTTTGAAAGAATTAAGATTGCTAATCAGTACAATGGCCAACCACCACTGCAGAGAAGCCACAGTAGGGTAGATGGCACACCTCCTGACAGAGAGGTGAGGGCATGGCTAATATGGGATTTTGTTTATCTTGACTAGGCATATTTGTTACAAGAGTTTTCTTTTTTTAATGGGTGGGTGGGAGAATGAATACATTTTAACACATTTAAAAAACATTATTAAAATTATATAGAAATATATTTATTTAAAATAAATGTAAAATAAATATAAATATAAAATTAAACATAATTTAATACATGTGGGAAAATAAGATTAATTAAAAAATGTTTTAGAGAATATCTTTGTCCTGCTATCAGGCCTCTGGTTCTCTGTAGAGATGTGTGATAGATATTGCCATCATAACTGGTTATTTGACATTCTTCTCCGGAGCACAGGCTGGATATGCCCATAATTATAGTTAGCAAGGATTGGGAGAACAGAGAAAGTATTTTTTTTAATCACCAGTAGCTTTGATTTGACAAGTCCAACATGTACATTCCTGTTCAGGAAACCAGTTCTTCATACACAATAGGGATATTTTTCAACTATTAGCGCCAGGGTCTGTGTTTTTAGCTTTTTCTGTAATATTGAGGATGCAATAAGTCTACAAGCTCACCCCATATCTAGGGCCAATGCCACAATAGCTAAGTGACTTTGTTATCATTTTAAAAATATATAACAATACAGTATATAATATAGACAATAATACAATGCATAGAATTTGTTATAAATATGTAATAAATCACAATAAACATGCTTATCCAAGAGAAACAAATTTTCACATTAGCTATGTTTAAAAATCTATGTTTTTACTTTAGAGGTTCAGTCTGGGGTCATGGAGGTAACCAGATTATAATGGGCTTCCAATCTAAACCTTTGGCTTCATTAATACTAACACTTAGCCAGCCACACAGGTATATTTAGTGAGATAATATTTCCATTTCTGAGGGCAAGACTGACCCTTGTTTTTCAGGATTTCTTTTTTTTATTCTTAATTTTTTAAATGATGCTTTTTTCTATTAAAGCATATTCATCTATACCCAGCAAGCTATCCATTTTAAAAGATTTTAAATGAATTAAAAAAAAACACATTAACTGCATCTGATAGTATACATGATATTTCACACCCATAGTCTCTCTCCCTTGCACTGAAAGAGAGGAAAGGCGGATTTTTTTCTTCTTCTCTGAAGACAAGCTTGGAAGACTGACCTTTGTAAAGTCTCTAACATATAAAGCTTTGTCATTATAGCCCCAAGCTTTAGCCAGGATATGGTTTTCTGTATTGCAAAGCAGATATGGAGATCTCTAATCTGTTCTTCCTACCATGCTGTTTTCCTTTCCCATGTTCCTTCTCCCTATTGGTCTCCCTCTTTTCTTCCATCTATCTATCTCTGCCTGCTCGTGTGCCTCTCTGGGAGCCTGAAGTAGCAAAAGCAACAATCTGACTGTCTTCCACTGTTTTTTGATATGAGCTATGAGACACTGGTCTCGAACCTTAATACTGGTCTGCTTTAATGTCCTTCTCTGAAGGACAAGGGAGAATTTGGTACATAGGACTGAAATCTTGCCAACAATGACGTCTTTCCTTGGGCTTTGCAGAACACTCTCTTTGTCTCTCCTTTAAACACTTCTGTATGGTTTTATATCATATTTAGCTGTATTGGTGTTGAAGTTTCATGTCACCTGCTATACTCTGCTAGCCAAGAACTGTCTTATATTTCTCCCATATCTGGGACAGAGATCTGTGTGGAGAAAGTGCATATATAGAGATATGTATGTATTAAATTAAAATGAAAACAATAGGATTCAGGAAAAGAACAACCAAACAACCTAGAAGAATCATTAGTTCCATTTATTTCAACTTCCAAACCAAAGTTGCCAGCAACAGCCCTTAGTCCTAGTTACTAGAAAATTGCTACCTTCCCTGCCCTGGGAGATTTCTCTGCCTCTGCTTCGTAAAAATTGATCAGCATCTGTGGCACAGTAGAAAACTCCCAGGGCAATATGACCACCAATGTATTCTTCCCTTTAAATCTATCCTTTTTCCAAACTTCCCTATTTCTGTTGCTAGTCTTCACTGTCTGAGATAGCAGCCTCCGAATCCTTCTGGATTCTTCTCTCTCCCTCATTATGAACATCTAATAAATTGCCATGTCTTATTGATTTTACCTCCATAACATATCAAATATATCTCCTTCTCTCCACTCACCTGGCCACCATCCTATTTGAGATCCTCATTCTCTACCACTCGGACTATTCCGATAGACTTCTAATTAGCCCTGCTGCTCTTGCTCTCTCTTCTTTCAATCTTTTGTCCACACAGTTGCCAAAAGAATTTTCCTAAGGTGTGGTTTGACTTCCCCTATTGCCCCTGAGATAAACGAAACCCCTAAACCTGACACTTAAAGCCAGATTTCTTTCATATTACTCCGATATGCGAAAGAAGCTGTATGCAACCCATTCATATTTGAATGCTATTTGAAGGTAGTTCACAGGGAGCTAAGAGATTAGCAGTGGCTTGGAGATCTGTAGGAATCCCAAGCTGCCTTTAAACTGTGACAGCTTGACCACCACTTTCTCCAGGCCCCTGATGAATGAGACCTCTTGTGTTTTTTGTGAATGATGTTAAATGCCCAAGTGTGAAGTTGCAAAATACTTGAAGTTCTGTGTGTGTGAGGCTATGATGGAGCCCCACTGGATTATATCTGTTATTCTAACTTTCTTTCCTTTTGTATCTTTCATACCTAGGACACACTTCCTCTTCACCTCTGCCTCTTAAAAATCCTTTTCTTCTGGGGCTTAGTGGATTGACAACCAGACCTAGAGACTGGAGGTGCTGGATTCAAATCTGGCCTCAGATACTTCCTAGCTGTGTGATCCTGGGCAAGTCACTTGACTCTCATTACTTAACTTTTACCACTCTTCTGCCCTGGAACCAATACACAGTATTGATTCTGAGATGGAAGATAAAGGTTTAAAAAATCCTTTGTTTCCTTTATGCCACTTCCTTTGTGAAATAGAGAAGGTAAACTGAAAGGAAACTATTACTTCTTGAAATGGAGAGGGTAGACTGTTTCTTTTACAATGACTGCTATTCTCTGTCTTTGACTCGATAGGGCTGCTATAGGAACCTGAGGCTGCCTATTTGTAATGGAGGTAGGAATGAGAAATGCTGAGGATGCCACACTGGGATACTGGTACACAAGGGACTGCTCTGGGGTTTATTCTGGGGTTCTGCCTATTGAAATAGAATAAAAAACTGACTGAAGCTACTACTACTTGAAATAGAGAAATAAACTGAGGGGAAACTGTTTCCTTTTACAATGACTGCTGTTCTCTGGCTGGCTGTGACTAGAGAGAACTGCTACAGGAACCTGAGGCTGCTTATTCGTAATGGAGGTAGGAATGAGAAATGCTGAGGGATGCTACACAGGGATACTGGTTCACTGGGGAACTACTTCTAAGGGAATGCCCTGGGTCTGCTCTAGGGTTTGTTCTGGGATTCTGCCTATTGATTCCTACTGATGATTGATGGATCAATCTATTTCCTAACCTCCTTCCTCCCTCAGTCCCTCCTTTAGCCAACCCTCTCCTCCTGCCACCTTCTCCTCCCAATTCTTCCCTCCCCCCCTTAGTGAATTATAATAGATACTAGTTTTCTTTCTCAGGTAAGGGGTTTATTGTGATAACAGTAACAGTAACAGAAAACTGAGTTAAGAGGGATGAGGATTTCCCTAAACTACAGAGATAATTTTAGAAAGGTTTGAGGAAGTATTCCAGTCACAAACTGTGACTCTGAGACAGTTAGGGAGATGGAGTACAACAGCCTTTTAAATCTTCTTTCTTCTTCACAAAATCAGCCTGGCTTGTCTCCTTTCTCAGCTTCAACCCCAGAGAAAAACAAAGTTCAAAGTCTCTAAGTTTCTCCTGACCAGCTCAACTCTCATATAGACCACCAACTCAAAAGCCAAGTTTCTTTTTCTTATCAGCTTCAACTACCCAGAGTCAGAGAGACAGAGACCAAAAGCCAAGTTTCTCTTCTCAGTGTGGCCAGCAAAACCCCAACTGCCACTCCTGAGAACATTCTGTTGGAATCTTCTCTTGACTGGCAGCTAGAGCTAGGTCTTCAGCCTTGCATCTTCCTTTACAAGCTCTCTCTCCCCATGCCTCTACCTCATTTGCCAAACCTTTTCTGAGCCCCTCCAATTGCTCTGATGTTTCTTACATTATATTTACTGATGATGCAAATGTTGTATTCCTCAAGAAGAATATAAGCACCTTGAGGGCAGGCACGATACAGTTTTAGATTTTGTGTTTGCATACCTGTAGTTAATACAATGTCTTGCACCCAATAGGCATTTGATTACTGTTTGCTTTTGAATCAAATCTGACATTTTTACAGATGTGGAAGATGAATCCAAGAGAGATTAACTGACTTTCTTGTGGTTACAAAGCTAGTAATGTGTCTGAGGCACTCGAGTCTATTGGATTCCAAAGCCTAGAACCCCTGCTCTATTAGACCACCTCACTGCCTTCCCACTTGGAATTGTCAGGCATTCTTCCACTGGAAAATGAGAGATTATAGATTTAATAATGCTATCATTGTGGGTTGAGCAGGCTTCCATGGGCCAGCTGGCATCTTAGCCACCACATTGTTTATGTGGGAAGTTGTGTTCGGAGTTCCAAACAATTGACTTTCCAATGAACTCATCTATGCAAGTCGGTCATAATTTGAGGATGGCTCACACATTATCTATTAGCAGTGACTTGGCAGACTTCAGGAATTCAATTGATGAATGATATGAAATGTAGAAATATAAAGCTACAAATTGCTTCAAGTGACATTGTGAGTACGTGGAGGGGCATAAGTGTGTTTTTGCTCAGCCTGTATAGATTTCTAGCTAGAAAGGTTGTTTTGTCCAATAACCTCATTTTGAAAATGAAGAAAACAAGATTCATGGAGGTTGTTCATTCATTTTTGGTCGGGTCTGACCCTTCATGACCTGTATGTTTGAAAATCTGTTCATTAAAAAATCTCTTAAAATATCATATTATGATGAAGATTTAATTCTAACATTTACAGACCCCAGTTGGGGTTTTCTTGCAGTGGCTTGCCATTTGCTTCTCCAGTTCATTTTATAGATGAGGAAACTGAGACAAATAGGATTTTAAGTGTCTTACTTGTTGAAGGTCACACAACTAGTAAGTGTCTGAGGTTGGATTTGAACTCACATCTTCCTGACTTCAGACCTGATGCTTAATCCACTGCAAGACTTAGTTGTCCAATCATAGAAATTAAATGATATATTTGAGATCACCTGAATAACAAGTAGAAGAGCTAGTATTTGAAATCAGGGGACTTGAGTTCAAATACTGTGCATTTGCCATTATGGTAGGCTACCTCAACAGACCTGCCTTTTTTTTTTTAAACTCTTGCTCTCCAAAAAAATGGGAAATGCTGATACCAAATGTACCCTTGTGCTTTTCCAGGTGGTATAGAATCATGTGTATTATAGTATGTGTTCTAAACCTCTGGCTATAGTTCTCAGAAAATGATGGTATGGTATAGTGATGAGTGCTGGCCTGGAGTCAGAGGACCAGGTATCAAATCTAGTTCTGGTACTTATTAACCGTGTGACTGTGGCTTGACCTCTTCCTCTCTGTGGCCTCAGTTTGTTCCCCTGTAAAATGGGAACACTGGGCTAAACTCTGAAATTCTGCCCAGCTCTACCATTTCTGTGATTCCATTCTTTCATTACTCTTTCCTGGGTTGTCCTCCCCCCCCCCCCCCATGAAATCAGTGCACTCTGAGCCGGACTGTTTACATTTTGGGCTTCCTTTAATGCCTCAGCAGCTTTGCAGTGCATTTGGTGGTGCCTTACACATGTATGACTAAGTGTGGGTGTGGTCTCTTACCTCTGCTCAGTTGCTGGAAAGTGACTTCTGGGGATATTTTCCAAACATTTTTGTTGGAGTGAGTGAAATGGAGCAAATGGCTGTGGTCTTTGGCCAGGCAGTGGGGAGAAGGGGAGGATGTATGTGCAGTTTGTCTTGGCCAACCCCATGTGTCTCCTCTTCCGTGCAGGGCAAAGTCTTTCATTTAGCACTTGACTTGCATAAATGCTTTTCCTCACAGCGTGACACGCTCAGAAAGTGCCAGGCGATGACCCGAGGGTCGTGACAGTCTTGGGCATGCTTACTAAGGGGCAGCAGACACGGGAATGCAGACGTGCCTGTGTAGATTCGGCTTGTTAAGGAGCCGTCGCTGTGGGCTTTTTCCTGAAGGTCCCAGGATGACACAAGGAGCTGCCTATTGAGAGTAATGTTGACAACCAAGTTATATTTTCCCCAAGTGAGTGCTTCCCCTCCTTTTGTTATTGCCATGAAGTCTGTTTCTACACACCCAAATGGTTGGGCTGGCTTTAGGCGGCTACAGATGTGTCCTAAACTGACCCACCACTTAGCAGCCTTTAAACCTGTGACATGTTGACCAGGACTCCCTCCAGCCTCTGGTATGGCCATTGCTTTTAGAATTAGCCTGGCAGGAGTCACTGGAATAGCAGGCTGGAGTCTGTCCTGGGTGTGAATCATGACACGGAGGCTAAAAGTTTCCTGGTGACTAGAGCTGGGCGGTTTGGGGGGAAAAACCAGCTAGTATGAATTGTGTGTTCAGTTTCTTTCCCAGGAGTGATCTTCCCATAAGAAACCCAGGGATCTCTAATCCAGAACCGAGATGGGGGGAGAACCTGCTGATCTTCATTCCTCTGCCTAGGCTAGTGATCTAATTCAGAGCCACACCAAGATCCAGAAGCTCCATTCTGGCCTCCCCAAATTTGACAGGCAGAGGGACAGAAGGCAAATAACTGGCCTTGGAGTCAGGAATTCCCAGGTTCAAAGTCTTGCCTCTGACATATCCTGACTGTGGCATCCAGGGGAAGTCACCTAAACTCTCAGTGCCCTGTGCAACTCTCTTAAGAGCATAAATTGCATAAAAGGTACTGATCTCTCTTGGGAGCTCCCCACCCTCACCCCCCAGACCTAGTGCTATACCCTCCCCCTCAGAAACCAAGTGCTGTACCTGCTCCTTCCCCACTTACCATATGGAGGGGAAGGAGGAAGTGCTCCCATTGGGCTGCTGGGCTGAGGGGCTGTAAAGTAAAGAATGTCCTTAGAGAGTGTAGAGAAGGGGAGGGGAGTGGCCCAAGTGCTCTGCTCCCCTCCAGCTCTGCTGCCTGTGAGCAGCCCAACTTACCCCCTGTGCACTTTCATTGGCTGCTGGGCAGAGGGGCGATGGAGAGTGAGAGGGGAACAGCTCCACCCAAGCCCCTCTGCCTGTCTAGTAATGAACTGTGGGAATGGGAGTGGTGCTCATGTCCACAGAGAAGCTCTGCATGCCATCTTTGGAACTCATGTTATAGGTTCACCATCACTGGTCTAGGAGAGTTGTACCTGACCATGGTTACCTCCTAAGTTACTGTCTAAGAATAGACTATTTTTTACTCACTGTCCTACCCAGTAAGATAAGCTTAAATTCTGGGTATCATTTGAAATTTTTCAAAAGGATGCCTTCATAATTATATCATTAAACTATTTTTATTATGAAAATAATTGTTGTAACACTAATAATAGCCAATATTTCTATAACCCTTTCAGGTTTGGGGAGTTTTAAAATATATATTATCTTGCTTGAAATCTAGCATGTCTGTCTTCTATAATAGAGGTTGTTTAGGTAGAGCTAACATTTATTTCTATAAGCCCTTCCATGGGTGGATCATAGATCATATCTCAGTTCTACTCTCCTAACACACACACCCCTTGTACAGTGATGTCCAATCATTAGGGAGCTTAATAAATAATTATAGCTATAACTTGAGCATGGCCCTATCCTTATGATCTTCTAAGAATTATCTTTTTTAAACAAATATATTTTTTTAGTTTGAACTTAATAAATACTTATATTACTAATAAATACTTAGGAACTCATTTCCATAGAAAGAGTAGAACAGAAAAAATGATTATTCATGAAACTGCAGATCTCTATCATATACACCTTGCATTTTCTTTTTAAGTATGTAATACATCTAGCCATAACTTTCAGAGCTATCTTATTAGTTTAGGTTTTCTTCTGACCCTCCTTCCATTCTGTAGTTGTTGGTTTTTATTTAAAAATGTAAAACCATTAATTTAGGTCATAGTAACAACTTTAAGACAGAAAGGCAAGGGCTAGGCAAATAGAGTAAAGTGATTTTGCCCAGGGTCACATTCTGTAGTTTTTTAAAAGATGCTTCAGTGACCTTTTTTCTTCTTTCCTTCATTTTACTCCCTTGTCTTCCTCACCCACTTATTCCCTTGGGGAAATAAAACGGCAAATATTCATGATCAAGTGAAAAATTCCTACACTGTGCCCAAAATACATATCTTATTCTGCATCTGAATTCCATCACCTCTGTTAAGAGATGTTGTCTTCCAGATACCGTTCCTGAAAGCATCCATGACAATGATTACTGACAGTAAATGGATCAAAATATTGGAAAGGGGTGGGTGGTGGTGGCTGTAGAGAGGAGCAGACTACAGAGTAAAAAAAGCTGAAGGGAAGGTAGTTGGCTCAGTGGATGGAAAACCAGACCTGGAGACGGACGGTTCTAGATTCAAATCTGGCTTCAGACACTTCCTAGTGTAACCTTGGGCAAGCCACTGAACCCCAATTGTCCAGCCCTTACTGCTCTTCTGCCTTGGAACTGGTACTCTGGTATTGACTCTAAGACAGAAGGTAAGGGTTGAAAAAAGAAAATAAAAAAGCTGAGTTTCCAGTTGATGGTATAAATAGTAGTTTCTTCTACAGAACTTGAAGAGAAACTCCTAAATAAGTAGGCTCAATGGGAAAGAGAACTGGGTGACAAGTTTGGGGAGCTGAGTTCTAGTCCTGGGTCTGCCACTAACTAGCTATATGACCATATCTCTTTCTGTCTCCAAAATGTTTGTTCGATCCTCTCTGGCCCCTTCTAACTCTGATGTCCTATGATGCTAAGAAGCATCTTCTTGGCTAGAGAGGAGTGTTAAAGGATTGAGAATAGTCCTTTTGTCTTCAAGTTTTCTTGTATGGCAGGACATGGATGCTCTGCCACCCCTCACTCACAAAGTAATGGTTGGAGCTGAGTCTGAAACAGTTATGAAAGGAAATGATGGAGAAGATAGTAGTATTAAAATGAAGAGTAACTACAAGTTAGAGAGCTCAGCAGCTTTGCTGGGAAGGCTTATGCTTCTTTCTTATATCATCATCTCATCTGCCTTTCAGTATCCACAGGCCCCCAGGATTCATGGGGCTATTTTCCTAGATGACTTTTTTCCCCTCAAAACTCCAATATTCCTATCTTTTACACGAGCATCAATCAGTCAACAAACTTTTATTTTTAAAACCTTTATCTTTTGAGGCAGCTAGGTGGTTCAGTGGATTAAGAGAGTCATTCTGGAGAGAAGAGGTCCTGGGTTCAAAGTTGGTCTCAGACACTTCCTAGCTGTGTGACCCTGGGCAAGTCACTTAACCCCCATTGCCTAGCCCTTACTGCTCTTCTGCCTTGGAGCCAATACACAGTATTGATTCTAAGACGGAAGGTAAAGGTTTAATTTTTTTAAAAGAGTGAATGAAAGTTATAATTAGAAGGAAAGGGTCTAGCATCTGAAAGGACAGGAAGAGACCCCCCCTGGAGAAAATGGGATTTAATCTAAGTGTTAAAGGAAGCCAAAGATTTCTAAGAGACAAATCTCTGTGTGTCTACCTCTAGCCATCTCTAGCTACTCATGATATAACTTCCATGGAAGACATTTCAAAAACTTCTATTTTCTTTATGCCTTAACCTAAAAAAAAAAAATCAATTTCTCCTGTTCCCCAACCCACAACCACAGGCGCTCTGGTATCACGGAACAATTCAGTTGACTCACTCTGCTCTGGGCAATTATAGTTAGTATCTTTGAGACAAAGGTCATTTTTTGTTGCTTAGTCATTTAAGTTGCAGCCAACTCTTTGTGACCCCATTTGGGGTTTTCTTGGCAAAAATACTGGAGGGGTTTGCCATGTCCTTCTCCCACTCATTTGACAGATGATGAACTGAGGCAAACAGGGTGAAGTGACTTGTCCAGGTCCCACAGCTACTAAGCATGTGAAGCCAAATTTGAACTCAGGATTGACTCTAGACTTGGCACTCTATTCACCCAACTACCTAATTTCCCCCAAAGGTCATGGAATCATAGATCTTAAATCTTTAAATCTTAAAACTTCAAAAAAGCCCTAATAAAAAATAACTTTTTGAAATCACTTAATAACAAGAGAAATAAGAGAAATGTAAATTAAAATAATTGAGCTTTTATCCTACACCATTGAAATTGACAAAGATGACAGAAAACAGAAGTGATCAATGTTGGTAAAGCTGTGTAAAGACAGGCCCACTAATTCAGCGTAGGTGGCACTCTGCAATCCAGCGACTGGGACAATTGAGAATGATGCATCCAAAAGAGTGACTAAATTGCCCATATTCTTTTCTCCAGCCATCTCACTACTGAAGTTATGTCTCAAGAAAATCAAAGAGTAACACAAAGTCAAATCAATATATTCACAAGGGGAATTTTGATATGTGTGTATATATATATATATATATATATATACATATATATACATATATAACAAAGATAGGATCTAAATTCAGATTTTTTTACTCTGGAACCAGTATTTCTGTTACTGTACCCCACTGAACCATTCAAAAATTATATTCAGTAATACTTCAGGTGATTGCAGACTTGTCTTCATGATTGTTTCTTTTTTTTTTTGCCAATTATATTTGATGCATATGTTTTATCCTTTTCTCAATCAAATTGTAAGTGAATTGAGAGCAGGGCATGTCTCTCTCATCTTTGTTAAAGGATAAAGAACAAAATTTCACATCCATAAATGTCTTACTGTGTATCCCCACTGAAGCTATTCCACCTTCCTCCCTTGTACGTGTGAGAGAACCTATTGGACTATTTCACCTTATCTGTTGACCTCATAAGGGGGTGAGCACTTTTTCATTAAAATTCAGTGAGTTCTTTGAGACAAGGTTACTGCAAAGGGATTACAAGTCTCAGTTGTCAGTCTTTTTAAATGGGATACAGGCTTTTGGTCTGAAGGAAGCTGCATGAACTTTGAGCATAGGAGGAACATTATGAATTTCAATTACACTTATACTGAAGGCATTTCATGTTCAAGGAAACTTCTTTTGCAGGTAGGGAGATACAAAGGTGATTCCTTTCCTTAAGGAGATTATAGTTTAATGAGGAAGAGTATTTTTAAGAGTATAAGGGGTGGTTAGATGGTGCAGTTGATAGAGAGCCAAGTCTGGAGTCAGGAAGACTCATCTTCGTGAGTTCAAATCTGACCTCAGATTTTTCCTAGCTATTTCCTAGCCAGACAAGTCATTGAACCCCATTTCCTCATCTGTAAAATGAGCTGGAGAAGGAAATGGCAAACCACTCCAGGATCTTTGCTAAGAAAACTCCAAATGGATACCAATGCATTGTTGGTGGAGTTGTGAACTAATTCAACCATTCTGGAGGGCAATTTGGAACTATGCCCAAAGAGTTATAAAACTGTGCCTACTCTTTGATCCTGTTATACAACTACTGGTTTTATATATCAAAGAAATCATTAAAAAGGGGGGAAGGACCTACTTGTACAAAAAATATTTATAGTTGCTCTTTTTGTGGTGGCAAAGAATTGGAAATTAAGGGGATTTCCATTATTTGGGGAATGACTGAACAAATTGTGGTATTTGATGGTAATGGAATACTATTGTGCTGTAAGAAATGATGAACAGGATGATTTCAGAAAGAGCTGGAAAGACCTGCATGGACTGACGCAGAGTGAAATAAGCAGAACTAGGACAATATTGTACAAAGTAACAGCAATATTGTGGGATGTTCAACTGGAAAAGACTTAGCTATTCTCAGCCATGCAATAATCCAGGACATTTACTAGGGATTTATGACAAAGAATGCTATCCACTTCCAGAGAAAGAAAGAATTGTTGGTGCCAGATGCAGATCAAAACATACTTTCTCCCATAATAGTTTATTTATGGTTTTATTTGGGGGTTTTGGTTTTATAGGTATATTCTCTTATAACAATGAGCAACTTGGAAGTATGTTTGGCATGACAATACATGTATAATCCAGATCTAAGTGCTTTACTATCCCTGAAATGGGAGAGGGAGGGAGACAATTTGGATCTTCTAATTTTGGAAAATGTATGTCGAAAATTGTTATTACATGTAATTGGGAAAATAAAATATCTTTGAATTAAGAAAAAAACCCAAATGGGATTACAAGGAGCCGGAGAGGACTGGAAAATGACTGAACAACAATAAGCTCACCTGGTTGTTTCCTTTTCCTTCTTTCTTTTCAGAGTATCAGATCCAAAGTAGAGCTGTCTGTCTGGGACAATCCTGAAGATCTCGGGCTCTCCTTCACAGCCACCTGCCAAGATGGTCTGTCCTATCCAGGCCAGAGGAAATGTGGAGACCTAAAAATTGGTGAAACAGTAAGTTCCCTTCCCCTGCTCACTAGAGCACTTGTAAATGCTGATGATCATTCTGTAAACTTCTCGTTTCTTTTCCGATTTGTGTAAGTCCTTTTCTGAATTTTGCATCCTGCCCTCTTATTTGGTCTCTTCTGTGAATTTCCTGAACACAGTCTATTTTATCACCCCAGTCACTGAAGAAAGAGGTAACAGCTCTAGTCTCTGGACTGGTATTTTCTGTGTATCACTAGTTAGATCTCCTTTAGATGGACACTGACTTAGAATGCCTATATAGTCCAGGAGAGAGGTAATGGGAGCCTCATTGTGACTATGTGGATGGTGAGATGACATATACAAGAGCTGTTCTGGAGATAGAAATGGCAGTATTTGACAAATCAAGTCGTTAGCTAGCATTTATTGCCAGGGACTCTGCTTCTAGGGATTCAAAGAAAGGTTTAAAAAAATTCCCTATTTTCAAAGAGCTCCCCATCTAACGGGAGAGAACATTCAAACAACTATGTACAAACAAGATATATGCAGGATAAAGTGGAGATAAAATTAAGGACCACTGGCAAAGGCAGCTGGAAGAAGTGAGACTTTAGCTGAGACTTGAAAGAATCCAGGAGGAGATGAGGAGGGAAGAGGGTTCCAGATGCAGAAGACAGTGAAAATGCATGACATCAGTAGAGGGAATGTCCTATACATGGAGCAGCAAGGAGGCCAGTGTTACTGGGTCATAGAGAAGGTGAAAAAGTGTAGGAAGGGGCCAGGTTATGGAGTTCTAAAAGTCGAATAAAGGATTTTATATTTAATCTTGGCAGGATGAGGACACCACTGAAATTTACTGACTTGTGGAGTGACATGATCACACTGATTGGATATGGGGGGATGACGGAGAGTGAATGGTTAAAGATAACACCAAAAATTGTGAACCTTGAGATATTTCAGAAGACAGATAAGGGTCCATCTCTGGGCTTTTATTTGAAGCTGCTTCTTCTTCCTTCTTCTTCTTCTTCTTCTTCTTCTTCTTCTTCTTCTTCTTCTTCTTCTTCTTCTTCTCCTTCTCCTTCTCCTTCTCCTTCTCCTTCTCCTTCTCCTTCTCCTTCTCCTTCTCCTCCTTCTCCTTCTCCTTCTCCTTCTCCTTCTCCTTCTCCTTCTCCTTCTCCTTCTCCTTCTCCTTCTCCTCCTTCTCCTTCTTCCTTTCTGCCCTAATAACAACTCTAAGTCAGAAGGATAAGGGCAAGGCAAACAGGGTTAAGTGACTTGCCCAGGGTCACACACATAGAAAGTGTCTGAGGTCAAATTTGAACCCAGATCCTCCCAAATTCAAGCCCAGAGCTCTATCAACTATACTTGCCAACTTCCCCTATTTGAAGCTTCTTAAGCTCAGGAGAACCTGCTTTGGGATTCCCTCGCAGAACCTTTAAAGCCCAGTATCACCTTTAGGCCACATCACACATTTTTAAGACATAAATAGAGGAAAATAGTCTTGGACTACATTTATAGAAGTCTAATTTCCACATTGTATTCTATGCTGGTCAGATTAGGCAACAAGCATTTATTAAATGTTTACTATATGCCAGGCACTGGGCTAAGCATTGGGAATACAAATTCAGAGCATTCAAAAAGTCTTAGTGCAGGTTTTTTAGTTTTAAAAGCTATTCAAATTAAGTTAAAATAGCTATTAAAGCTTAAAACAACACTAAGACTTTTGGGACACCAAGGTCAAGCCCAAAGACAACCCTTGCTCTCTAAAGGAGGAGAGGAAGACAGTTAAACTGTTATAGTGGAAAACAAAACATAAATGAGAGCTGGAAAGTAGGGGGTGGGAGCTCATAGTTTTTACAAGACCATTGATAAAGTGGAGCCTTTAGGAAAGGGTATTATGTCATAAAAAGAAGAGAATGTCTTTTAAAAAATGGTATTTCCCCAGAACAGATGAAAATATCAAGGTTTTCAGCAAAATATCCACAGGAAAAAAAGGAATGATTGTCCCACTTGAAAAGGGTGATTTTTTTGAAAATTTGAATCAAAGTACTCTAAAAAGTGAAAGAGGAAGGCCTTTTCTTTAAAGGTTTCTGCTCTTTTTCTTGCTTTCCCACACACGAGGGGAGAAAAGAAGTTCCCTTTGGAACTGGGGTAGGACATGGTGCTGTCAAAACAGAGCGGAGGCCAGAGGCAGGCATTTCCCTTGCTATGCTGTTTATTTCTTTTCAGCGTTCCAGATTTGTCTTCTTGCCGCTCACGTGGCCCTTTGGCTCTATTGCAGCCCTCTCGGGCTTTTTGTTTTCTGCAGATAAAGAGAAAACTGGCACAGAGGGGCTCCTACTCAGCCTCTCAGAGCTGGTCATTGTGCAGGTTGCCAAGGGCAAGACTAGGCTCTGAGAGACGAGCTCATTTCAGGGCTATTGAGGTGATGTGAGGAATTGTGACTTCCAAAAAACCATGTCTTCTGTGTCACCAAGTGATGGAAATCGAGTTGAAGGGCTAGCTGCTAAGCCAGACAAAAATGTTATCATATGTGGGCATCCTCTTCTCCAGTGTTGGGGATCCATTAGTCTCCCCAAAAGTCTACCTCCTCTAAGACCAGCTAATCTACTTTACGATTGGGGATTTTCCCGTTTACACGTCCCAGGGAGATTTCAAGCCTTCAGTGGTGTAAGATGTCCCAGTCCCCCTGACGTGTTCCACATGCTTCCCAGTAACTTGGAGAAAGACACAGAAGGCATGTAAATTAAATCGGTGCCATGATAATGCCAACGAGGGAAGGGATACCCAAAGCTTTGGATCAAGGTTCTGTCAGAGCCATCTCAACAGACTGGAATGCTTGGGCTAACACTAAAAAGATGATTAATGGGAACATATTCATGGAGCCAAAACAGAACATTTTCCTTACAAAAACTCTGTGAGGTCCAAGTATTAGTCCAAGTGTTCCAATTCCTATTATGGTTCAGGAAATCGAGTCCCCCAAATCTTATGCCTTGTAAGTGGCAGAGTGGAATTGAGCCCTGGTCAAGTGGCCCCAAGTTTTGTGCTCTTCTCTACTCTACCACACTTCATCACAAAGATCAGAGCAGCCTGTTAGGACTTAGAATATTGAGCATGGAAACAAATGAGCATAACACTTAGCAGGAAAAATTAATTCAAAAAGGAAGCTACTAAATGATACCTGATTCTTCCCCCTTTTGACCTTTTTCCATCCACTGACCTCATCTCCCATTCCATCTCACTGGCCTCTCTAATAGTAGCCTTAAAGGGAGCCAAGATCTTTTTCTACTTTTACTTTTTCTACTAGCATTTTGGGCAACTTGGCCCAGGGGTAAAAAAATTATTAGTTGCAGATGAACAGGAATCAGTGGAGAATCCTAGATTTGGGCTCTAAAAACCATTACATAAATATTAAATGTCAGAGAGCTGACGTTCATGATCTCATGGTTCATAGAGAAAAACACGAGGAGTTTAATTGATTGTAAAGAGAATACGAGACAGCAAAAAGGAAAAACTAACCCAGTTTTACTCTTCATTTAGTTCAAGAGAGGCAGTAATCCCACTGTCCTCTGCTCTCATCAGGTCACACCAACAATATTCTGGGGGCCATCTAGAGTTTTTGAAAAAGACATTAGGAAAAACTGGAGAGTATTGGCACCAGAATGTTCAAGGGTCTGAATAGAATGTGAAGGATGGGTAAAGGAATTAGGAATATTTATTTTTGGAGACAATTTAGGAACAGTATGATTTCTGTTTTATTAACAACAATTAACAATATTATTTAGGAACAGACAATTTAGGAACAGTATGATTTCTGTCCTCAGATACTTGAAGGATTAAGAGTTCTTTGTCTTTCCCTTTTTAAAGTAGCTTGATTCCAATTTTCTAAAAATCACCCTCTCCAGAGAGGACAATCATCCCCTTTTTCTGTGGATATTTTGCTAAAAACCTTGATATTTTCACCTTTTCTGAGGAATTACCATTTTTAAAGACATTCTCTTCTTCTCCTAATAATAGGGAGTAGTATGTTCAATGGAGACTTATCCTTGGAAGTGTTAGGTAAATCATGTTTGTGTCAAAAGAAGGAAGGAACTTTCTCACAATGGAAACAATTCAACAACAGAATGGTCTTTGGAAAGTAGTGATCCCCTTGTCACTGTAGATGGTCTGGCCCAAATGGCCATTGATCAGAAAGGCTATGGGGAGAATTCACATAGCAGGTAGGCGGTTAGATGAGATGGTATTGTGGTCCTTTCCAGTGCTAAGAATCTAAGATACTGTGACTAATTGGGTTCAACTGTTCATTTCAACAAGTGCAGTGCCTGCTATGTACCCCTCCTTCAAACTGGGAAGACAGCCCAGGCAAGAGAGCAAGCCTGGAGGCATGCTGGGATTGATGAAGTATATTTATTCTAAATAAGACTGATGAAGTCACTAAATTTCTATGAAGTTCTCTCCTTCAATAATTCTATTTATAATCATCTCTCACCTTTGGTTCTGACAGTTGTCACGGGGTCCTTTTTCTAGGGATACTCAAATAGCGCAATAGATAGAACCTTGGGTCTGAAGTCAGGAAAATCTGGTTTCAGATCTGACCTCAGACTTTTCTAGCTGTGTGACCCTGGACAAGTCATTTAACCCTGTTTGCCTACTTTTCCTCATCTGTAAAATGAGCAAGAGAAGGAAATGGCAAATCACTCTAATATCTGTGTCAAAAAAAAAACAAAACTCCAAATGAGATTACAAAGAGTCAGATATGACTGAAAACAACTAAAAAAACTAAACTAAACTAAACTAAAACAAAAACAAAAACAAAAAACCAACAACCTTCATCTTCAAGGAGCTGAGAGAATGAGCCTTGACTCTTTAGTGGGCTTTATTGTATGGCTTCAGGTTGTGTCACTAATGCCCCACAGAAAAGCATTAGCTAGTCATGCCCTGTCCTGGCTTTCCCACAGCTTCTCCCCTCTCTTGCCAAGTATCTTCCTCTGCTGTGATCCCCAGAACTCAGTCCCTCTTAGATCAATGGACTTAAGAGTATGGAGAGCAGCTGAAGCCACCTCCTGTGAGTGTTCTCTCCCTCATTAGAATATGAGTACAATGTCTTACACACAGAAGGTGCTTACTAAATACTTTTCAACTTGACTTGAGATCCTGAAATTGGAGACTGTCTTCCTTCTCTGGATCTCTGGTACTTTGCACAAATATTTGGATGTAATATGTGTTTAATAAGTGCCTTTACACTCATTCGATCGATTGATCGATCTTTGGGTCAGGGAGACCTTCTAGAAATGAGATTTGGTCAAGCAAACTTTTGGGGAAATCAGAAGTGTGTTAGTAAGGTTGACATAACAAATCAGTGACATCAGATTGCTATTTTTGTGACTTGCCTCACTGACTCTTGGAGTGGAGGTTTTCAAATTGGTGGAATGGAGTCCCACAGAAACCCCCAAAGTAACTACAGCCCAAAGACCTCAAACCTAATCCAAATAATTCCAAACAGAATTCTAAGCTAACCACAGGCACCAAGAAACTAAGGTCTGGAATTCTGGATATTTATGTATCATCTCTACCTAATAAAAGCTTCCTGACTCATCTAAAGGCTAATACAGAATGGGCAACAAAGCATCATTTAAGCACTAAGCACTATGGGCTTATACTGTCAAATCATTTCTATGCAGATGGTTGGCTGTTGTTCGGCCATGTCTGACTCCTCATCACCTTGTGGACTGTACTGTCCATGGGGTATTCTTGATAAAGGTACTGGAGTGATTTGTCGTTTACTTTTTTCTTTTTTTGATTTGAAAAATTTTATTTAATTAATTAATTTAGAATATTTTTCTATGGTTCCATAATTCATGGTCTTTCCCTCCCTTCCCCCAAACCCCCCGCCCCTAGCCAACGAGCAACTCCACTGGGTTTTACATGTGTCCTTGATCAGAACCTATTTCCATGCTGTTGATGTTTGCATTAGGGTGATCCTTTAGAGTCTACATCCCTAATCATATCCCCTTGATGTAATCAAGCAGTTGTTTTTCTTCTGTGTTTCTGCTCCCACAGTTCTTTCTCTGAATGTAGATAGTGTTCTTTCTCATAGATGCCTTCAGGTTGTTCATGTTCGCTGCACCGCCACTAATGGAGAAGACCATCACCTCCGATTGTACCACAGTGTATTAGTCTCTGTGTACAATGTTCTCCTGGTTCTGCTCCTCTCGCTCTGCATCACTTCCTGGAGGTCGTTCCAGTCTCCATGGAATTCCTCCACATTATTATTCCTTTTAGCGCAATAGTATTCCATCACCAACATATACCACAATTTGTTCAGCCATTCCCTAATCAAAGGGCATCCCCTCATTGCCATTTACTTCTGTAATGGATTAAGGCAAACAGAGGTTAAGAGCCTCACAGTCTGGATCTGGATTTGAACTCAGGTCTTCTGACTCTAAGCCCAGTGCTCTAACCTCTGAGCCACCTAGTTGCCCCATGTAGATAATGATCAGACCTGTATACCTACTTCTAGTCTCTCTCCCTTGAGCCTGCCCCACTCCCACATCATCAACAATTTCAAATTGTATGTCACTGAGGCACCTCAAACTCAGCATACCCAAAACAGAACTCATTATCCTTCCCTCCAAACGCTCCCATCTTCTGGACTTCTCTGTTACTGCTGAAAACTCCACCATCCATCCAGCCTCTTCTGGGTCCCTTGACTTCCCTCCCTTTTCACACATATGCAGTCAGTTACTGGATTTTTTTTATTTCTACCTCCGTCACACCTCTCATAGATGTCTCTCCCAGTTTTTCACTCACTTAGTTACCGTCCTCACCACCTCTGGCCAGGACTGCTGCAAGAGTTTGGAGACATATTGTGTTTTTCCATTCCAGTCTGCCACACAGCAACCAAAGTGAGATCCCTAAAGCTCAGGTTTGACCGTGTCACCTGTTATCCTAAGGATCAAGAAGAAATCTCTATTTGGCATGTAAAGCCCTTCCCAATTTGACCCTTCTCCCTATTGTCAGTCTTTTTTAAACATTATTCTCCTTCATACACTCTATATGACTTCTATATGACTCCCAGCTCTTGTTCCTATACTTTTTCTTTCTTTTTTTTTTTAATTCTCACCTTCTGTCTTAGAATCAACACAGAATATTGGTTCCATGACAGAAAAGCAGTAAAGGCTAGGCAGTTCAGGTTAAATGACTTTCCCAGGGTCACACAACTAGGAAGTATCCTAAAGTCACATTTGAACCCAGAGCCTCCCATCTTTGGGCCTGGCTCTCAATCCACAGAGCCATCTAGCTGCCTGTCCTATACCTTTTTCATAGGCTATTTCCCATCCTGGGATTCTCTTCCTTCTCATCACTACCTCTTAGAACCTCTGGCTTCCATTAAAATTCACTCAAGCATCCTGTCCCCCAGAAGGTCTTTGCTGAATGGCTCAGCTTCCTAGACCATCTTGTATCTACTTGGTATATAACTCTGTATACCTCTTTATATGCCTGTTGCCTCCCCCATTAAAATGGAAGCTCCTTGAGGGCAGGGACTGTTTCTGCTTTTTCTTTGTATCCCCAATGCTCAGCATATTACCTGGCATAGAGTTAACATTTAATAAATACACATTGACTGTCAAAGATCCACAACTAGATATTATTCAGTCATTTTCAACCCTGTCCAACTCTCTGTGACCCCATCTGGGGTTTTCTTGGCAAAGACACTGGAAGAGTTTGCCATTTCCTTCTCCAGCTCATTTGACAGATGAGGAAACTGAGGCAAATGAGGTTAAGTGACTTGTGCAGGATCACCTAGCTAGTAAGTCTCCGAGGCCAGGATTAAACTCAGAAGATGAGTCTTCTTGACTCCAGGCCAAGCCCACCTAGCTGCCCATAACTGAATGCTTTTTCTAGTGTTGAAAGTCCTATAAGAACATAGGGAGTAGAGTAGTTGTTACTTCCTCCCCCACAGCCCTAGAGCTGTTTCCTGTATGTAGTAGATGCTTGCTGCATGCTTGTTGATTTGAATGGATGAAGGAAGGAAGGAAGGTCCAGGGCTGAAGAGAGACTCTAAATTCAAGCAATGCTTGAGTTAGTCTCAGAGCCAACTGCTTTCAGGTTAGATGCTTAGGATTATAATTAATCCATCATATGACTGAAAATTCATACTGGCTCATGACCTACTCAGATAGTCTCTGCCTTATCAGGCAGTCAGAAACCACGCCAACATTTCATAAATCTCGTACTATGACAAATAAAGGTCACCCAGAGAAAAATGAGAAGACACAAGCGATGCCTGACTGTCTCTCTCTTGTCTCTCCATTTATTCTCATTTTTAAGCTTCATTTTTGTGGTACCTTTGATTTTTACAACACCTTCATTTCCAAATTCATTCTTCCCTTTGCTTTTACCCAAAAGGTCATCCCTTTTAACAAAGAATAAAAAAATAAGACTGAAAAAATCATTCAGTAAAAACAACTGACATTCATCATATCTAGGGATATATAGACCATTCCACACCCATAACCCTCCCATCTCTACAAATAAGACTGGAAGCTTTTTTTTTCTCTCAAGACCTCTCTAGGAACAGTTTTGGTCCTTATATTCCTGATCCCACAGAATTCTGTTTTGTCTTTTGCTCCTTATTCCCTTTTTATTTTAAAGATTCTTACCCTTCCATCCTAGAATCAATACTGTGTATGTTTACTCTTTTAAAACATTCTTTTAACTCTTGACCTTCCCTCTTAGGATCAATACTGCATATTGGTTCCAGAGAAGAGCAGTAAGGGCTAGGCAATGGGAATTAAGTGACTTGTCCAGGGTCACACAGCAAGGAAGTATCTGAGGCCAGTTTTAAACTCAGAATCTCCTTTCTCTAGGTCTGAATGTCAGTCCACTGAGTCACCTCTCTGTAGCCTCCTTATTTACTTTAAAGCAGCTTCCCTATTGGTTCAAATATAGCACACTCTCCCCCCATATCCAACCTATACAGCTTAGCATCATGGTTATTTGTTGGTGTATGCCTATCTCATAATGCCTTCAGGAGATTTCATTTTAAGGCTTTGTGCTATATTTAGATCCACTGAAATCTGAATCAGCAGCACATATGAATGTCATAGTAATTCTTCCTCTGTTTACTCATCCAGTGGTGGGATAAATTTGAGAGAAATCTGAGAGAAAAGTATGTTCTCCATTTACTTCCTCTATATTCCTGTGGTTTAGTTTGGACATTCAGTTCAATCCGGAGAGCAGTCATTGAGCATCTGCTGTGTTGAAAGGAACTAAAGAAGAAAATGGGAACCCTCTCCAGTGCCTTCCCCCAAAAAAGCCCCCAAAGGAGTCATGAGGAGTTGGACACAACTGAAAACAATTCAACAACAACAACTAGACACCAGTCTAGTATTCATGTCTTCTGGAAACCTTGGCTCTCTGACTCCTCAATCTTTCTAATACATCATAATTATTTAGAAAGATCAAAATTCCAATGAACAATAAAACTAGGAACTAATCACTCAATAAACATTTATTAAACATCTACTATTTGCCAGGTAGGGTTAGGTAGGTGATACAGTGGTTACAGTGCCTGCAGAGCCTGGAGTCAGGAAGACTCATCTCCTGAGTTCAATCTGCCCGCAGACACTTCCTAGTTGTGTGACCCTGGGCAAGTCACTTAACCCCCATTGCCTGGCCCTTACCACTCTTCTGCCTAGGAACCAATACACAGTATTGATCCTGAGACAGAAGGTAAGGGTTAAAAAAAAAAAGTACATTGCTGAGGGCTGTAAGGTATACCAAGAGGAATACAACATGGTCAAGAAAATTGAGAGAGAAGGCAGAGAGAAGTCGCTGGTATTCTGGGTTCCCAACTGGAGGAATGAAAATGAGTCATTTTGTGTTTGTTTTCCTTTTAACCCTGAGATGTGAGCAGCTTCTGGGCTCCAGGCTTGCACTGCCATCTGGCAAACAGCCAGAGCTTGCCTTTGTTCCAAGTACCAGGACAGTCCATGGAAAGAGCCAGAGCTAGAATCCTGTTTATTACACACTGTGGAGGTGGGCAAAGCTCTCTATCTAGGTCCTTGCTTCAGAGGTGTCCCTCTGGAACCTCTTATAGCCTCCTCAAGTGGTGAGGGAAGATGGTGTTGTTAGTACCTCTCCAGGAGGAGACTCAGTGGACTGACACTTCTTAGCTATGTGATCTTGGGCAAGTCACTTAACTCCCATTGCTCTTCTGTGTTGGAACAATCCACAATATTGATTATAAATTGGAAAGTAAGGGTTTTTTTTTAAGTTACTTTAAAATGCTGCCAACACAAAAAATTGGAAAAAGAGGGGATGCCCTTCAATTGGGGAATGGATGAACAAATTGTGGTATATGTTGGTGATGGAATACTATTGTGCTCAAAGGAATAATAAAGTGGAGGGATTCCATGGAGACTGGAACAACCTCCAGGAATTGATGCAGAGAGAAAGGAGCAGAACCAGGAGAACATTGTACACAGAGACTGATACACTGTGGCATAATCAAATGTGATGGACTTCTCCATTAGTGACAATGCAGTGATCCTGAACAACTTGGAGGGATGTATGAGAAAGAACACTATCCACATTCAGAGGAAGAACTGTGGGAGTAGAAAAACAGCTGCTTGATCACATGATTCGATGGGGATATGACTGGGGATGTAGACTCTAAAGGATCACCCTAATGCAAATATCAATAATATGTAAATAGGTCTTGATCAAGGACACTTGTAAAACCCAGTGGAGTTGCTCATTGGCTACAAGAGGGGAAGTGGGGGGAGGGAAGGAAACGAACATGAATCATTTAACCATGGAAAATGTTTCTTAATTAATCAATAAAATAAAATAAAATGCTGCCAATATCTCATACGTTGTATGAGCCTTAAAGTTGTTGACCTTTGAGATCTCTGAAAATAGCTCTATTATTGCCATACTATAATTGAGTTTTGTTGTTCAGTCGATTTCAGTTGTGTCTGTCTCTTCATGACCAAAGATACTGAAGTGGTTTGCCATTTCCCTCTCTAGCTCATTTGACAGATGAGAGAACTGAGGCAAACAGGGTGAAGGGACTTGTCCAGGGTCACACAGCTAGTAAATATCTGAGGCCAAATATAAACTGAAAAAGATGCCTTCTTGACTCCAAGCCTGGCTCTCTATCCACTGTGCCACCTACCTGCCCTCAAAGTCTGCTGTGGGTAAAAGTAAATGCCTGTAGCCAACCTGAGCTTGGAATGTAAAATGCGGTAGGAACTGCCTCTTATTTGGTTTCATTAAGGAGACTATAATAAAAGAATCTGGGCTCTGTTGCTTGCTCCCCACTGCTGCCTTCACTCGGCGGATTCGTTTTTGAAGTTGTTGCCATTCAGTTCTAACATTGTGTCCCCCATTTTCATCACCTTCAGGAAACTTTCCCATCTTCAGTGACTTGAGCACCAGGCTTATTCCAATCTCCCTCTCTCCTCCATAACGTTCCTTGGAGCCTTCCACACAACGTTGACAACCTTTCTTCGTGGCCTGGCCTTGTGGGTCCCAGATTGTTGAAATTCACGTATGATCATTTTCAGTCATTCACCAACACAGACGCGTCTTTTCCCTCCTTCTCTTTCTAGACAAACATCTCCCAGGATCTTAGAAGCCACTGAGTCAGGGCAACTAGGTAGCACGAGGCAGGGAGAGAGCACCATGCTTGGAGTCAGGAGGATCTGGGTTCCTAAATGTGTGACCCTGGGCAAGTTACTTAACCCTGATTGTCTAGCCCTTGAAGCATTTCTGCCTTAGAATTGATACTAAAGGGGGCAAGTAGGTAGCTTAGTGGATTGACAGTCAGGCCCAGAGATGGGAGGTCCTGGGTTCAAATCTGGTCTAAGATACTTCCTAGCTGGGGTGACCCTGGGCAAGTCACTTGACCCCCCATTGCCTAGCCCTTACCACTCTTCTGCCTTGGAACCAATACACAGTATTGATTCTAAGATGGAAGGTAAGGGTTAAAAAAAAATTTAAATATCCAAAGTGTACTTCCTTTCTTTGCCAGCAGCATCTTTCTCTTAATATTTCTCACATGTCCTTGTGAATCTGCTCTTCATCATCTCTCATTGTGATTCCTGGCGCTTTGAACTTTTCCATTCTCCTGTCCCTTACTCCTTTCTGGTTTCATTTGACTTCCTGCCGAATATAGATACAGATTGTGTCATTATAGTGATATTATTCCAACTGGTATGCAAGCATTTAATTAATATTTATTATAAGATGGAAGTTCAAACCCTCGCTCAGCCACTTCCAGCCTGTGTGACCTTGGGAAAGTCACTTACTTTCTTTGTTCCTCAGCTGTAAAGAAGGGGTCATCTGCACTAGGTGATCTCTGCAGTCACTTCCACTTTATAACCCCTTGTATCTACTTTCTCCACTTCTTGGTGACCAGCATCTTAGGAGAAAGTGACAAGATGGTGCTTGATGACATACAACAGATTCATTCTGTGGAGGGTCCTCAGTTGCTCCCTCACTATTTATAGACAATGTGTTTATTCATGTCTTGTTGATTCCCTATTGAATTCTCCACAATGACTATTTCAAACCTTTCTCTCATCTCTTTAAGACCCCAACTTTTTGCTACCTCATTCCAATACCATTTTCATAGCTGCCTCTTCAGTGTTATGGGAAGAGCATTGAATTTTGACCTAGAAGATCTGAGTTCAAGTCCTGGATCTTTAAATTACTAGTTATATGATATTGATGAAATTCACATAACCCCCTGAGATTCAATTTTCTCACCTACAAAATGGGAATAAGAATAGTTCCCTATCCAAAGGCTTATTGGGAAGAAAATGACTTGCCAACTGAATCTCTACATAAATATAAGCTATTATCATTAACATGGCTATCTTACATCAATTCTCTCGATTGTGAACCAAATCTGACTGTCTTTCTTCTGCCTTTTCCTCAGATCGGAAGAGTTACTCCTTTCCAGGCTATTCCTTGATTTGTAGATTTATTTTGAAAACCATTCAAAAATTATCATAGGCTATAAAAAAATTCCTACTGGTGAGACATTCCAATAATATAATTAGCTTGACACATTCTAAGCAGATGTTTGACTCCAAAGGGTCAGCTTTTATATAGCTGTGGCCTCATCAGGCCCGAAGTTTTATTTTAAAGTCAGTCCAGTTTTTATGACACACACAACATATTGTTGTTTGTGTTAATGTTCAACATGTGAAGGAAGTGAAAGAAAAAAATTTAAAAATATCAAACTCAATATACAATGAATGTTTTCTAACGGGGGTGACTTTATTTGTACATAGAAAGAAGTAGTGATTGTAAACAATGCATTAAGAAATAAGAACAAATGGGATTTTTCATTTTCTTTCCCTGAATTCTTTATTCTTTTCTGTAAGCCAACTGCTGTCAAATTTGAGAGATGAAAGGGCTTTTAAAGAGGAGCGAAAATTTGGAGCTTCTTAAGCTGACATCTATGAACTTGCTTTTTAAATGTAACCCTTGACTTCAAAGGTCAATTGTTTGGGACCTCTTCCTACTGGTAGTAAGAGATTGCTTCATGAAAAAAGATGGGCAATGCCAACCTCTCTTGCAGTTGCTTAGGAGAGAGAGAGAGCCTACTGGAAAAAAACTGACATGACTAGAGCTGGCAATCTCTATTATGTCCCTTTGCTTGCTTTGCTTGAGATTTTCCCCTAAGGGTGAGACTTAGGACTCTCTCTGTTTTGGCTAAACTGAGATATTCCACTTCCAATAGGAGAGCTCCTTCAATTTGTATTTTTTGCTATATATTCTCCCATAACTCTCATTTTTTCTGTTGCTCTTATTAGATTTTTAAAAATTAATCATTTGCTCTTTTCAAAACCTCTTTACTTCTTCCAGTAATTCTTGTTGGATTTATGTTCAGACTTGCATTTTTTTTTTGAAACTTTACTTGAAGATGTTTTCAAGCCATTGTTTTCTTTTGAATTTGTGCCTTAAGTTTCCCTGTCTCCAGAGAAGCTTTTATTTTTGCTCAGATTCTCTTTTTGTTGTTTGTTCATTTTTCCAGCCTATTTCTTGATTTTGGCACCTTATCCTGTACCCAGTGCTAGCGCAGAGGTCTCCTGGAATCTTTCTGATAAGATGCTCAATTCCCTTACCATCCTTGTGCACTGGGCAGGCCCAGTGTTCCACAGCTGGTGCTTCTACACTCTTGGCCAGCCCCTACCACAGTGTTCACCATCTTCTCTGACTTGCTAAGCTTCTCTGGACTGGAAAAATGATTCCCTGGGACTTTTTGATAGCTTTTTTGCTCAGAATTTGATGTGGAGTTTTCTGTGGTCCTCTTGTAGGAGAGTCTGGTGGGAAGATTTGGCAGTTGTGACTATTCTGCCATCTTGACTCCATGCTCTCTTGTATCCTCATATGTATGCTTTCTCTAATTTCAATATTGCTCTCACCTTGGATAAATGGATTTCTCTGCTATTTTCTATGTGGGTTAAATTGTAAAACTGACACTTGGTGGAAAGGAATATAAAGGTTGAGTCCTTCCTCTCTTCATTAATGAGTAGCAATCAGGAGTTAACTTGAACCTTAAAGTTACTTCTCCTAGATTATTAATACTTAAGGGAACAGTTAGATATCATTCTAGCTCCTGTCTCTGAGGAAAGCAGAGTGGCCAGCCTCTGACCCCAACTTCCTGCTTCCCTTCCTGGCAGAAATTCAAGTTTCACTTGGAGAAGGGAATAGGGATGAGACTCTAGAAATATCTATTCATGTCTCCCTATCAGTCATATCAAGAGAGCCATTTTACCTAAGCATTTTTATAACGGTATTTCAATAGAATGGGTTTTCTCTTTAATGCTATTATTTTATTTTATGTCTTTAAAAACATAGACTTTCCAAACAGTTAATTCCTTCAGTGCTTTGTCCTCAAATCTGGTTTGTACCTCTATCATTGATTATGCCATAGGACACCTGGCATGTATAATAAAACCAGACTAATACCTCTGCTGCTAAACGTGAGTTGGGAACTAATGATGAAACTTGTCATTTGTCAATCCCTTTGAAAATCATACTTGTGAGCGGTTTACAAAATAAACTGTTCTGCCCCCACTTCCCAACACACACACACACACACACACACACACACACACACACACACACACACACACACAGAGCTTCTCCCCCAGACCGCAAAAGGAGTCCATGACATGGAGAAGGTTAAGAATTTTTAGACTAGTTCAAGGCCCTAATTTTAGAGAAATTTCTTACTCTGTCCTCTGCCCACAGCCCCACGCTCTCCCATGTCCTCCATGGAGATACTCTCAGGATAATCTCAAATGTTAGCCACCAGTAGATTTAAACTTCCTCAAGGACAATACATATGAGAGGCAACATAGAATTGGATAAATAGATAAAATATTTATTAAGCACGTAAATGTGTCAGGCAAGTGTAATAAAAAGAATTTGAGCTTCAGTAAGCAATTAGGTAAATTGTTCAAAGGACAGTTGTAAATCCCTAAGCTCCATTTATGTGTCAGTGTTTATCTTTTTTTAAAAGATTTTAATTTTATTAATTTTTTAAAGACCTTTTGTAGCTGAGTGTTTGGAGAGCTGGTCTGAGAGTCAGAAAGACCTGAGTCTAAATTCTGCCTCCCATACATATTGGCAATGTGCCTAAGGATGAGTCATTTACCCACCTAGTTAGTGTCCTAGGTGATGAAAAGTCATGGTACAAATGCCAATCTGCCTGGGAAGAGTAATTTTCCCCATCTGCAGTTTCCAGCAGATAGAATACCAGGCCTAAAGTCAGTAAGATTTATCCTTCTATGCTCAAATCCAACCTTAAGACTCTAGCTGTGTGACTTGTCTTTGCCTCAGTTTCCTCATCTGTAAAATGAGCTGGAGAAAGAAATGGTCAATGGCTCCAGTATCTTTGCCAAGAAAACTCCAAACGGGGTCACAGAGTCAGACACAACTGAGCAATAACAATAAGCCCGGTCAAATTGCAGGACCAATTCCTTCCCAATTTCATTTTTAGAGTTTTTCTTTCTTTTTTAAACAACCCTTACCTTCTGTCTTAGAATCCATAGCATGCAAGTGACGTGCCCCAAATCACACAGCCAGGAGGTGTCGGAGGCCACATGTGAACCTCTAGCTCTCAATCTGCTGAGCTCCTTAAGTTTTCTTGATGGTTTCTGTTTTTGTATCTCCAAATAGACTTCCTCTTCCCTGCCCCTCACCATGGAGCCTTCACATTTCCAGTTGTATTAAAAAAACACAACTCAAGTGTTGAGCCAAGCCATGGGCCAGACAGTGTGTGACTGACATCACAGGGGTCCCTCTCCCCTCTCCCCTCTCCACCTCTTCAGCCAAAGGAGGGAGACGCCTTTAGGGGCCAAGCTGGGTCCTCGTTTCTCCTCTGTGCGCTCTCTGGTTTTTATCGGTCTTCCTGCTTGTCTCCTCCGAGTCATCGGGCGTTTTCTCGCTTCTTGCCTACGCAGGTATCTTTTGAGGTGTCCGTGGAAGCCCGCAGTTGCCCTTCCCCAGACACCGTGCACACGTTCACGCTGAGACCCGTTGGATTCCGGGATGCCCTGGAGCTCGTGGTAACCTACAACTGCTCGTGCAACTGCGCCAGCAGGACTGAGCAAGACAGCCCCAGGTGCAGCGGGAACGGGACTTACACCTGTGGCACCTGCGAGTGCCACCCCAGCTATCTGGGCTCCAAGTGCGAGTGTCAGGAGGGCGAGAACCGGGACCTCTACCAGAATCTGTGCCGCGAGGCCGAGGGCAAGCCTCTGTGCAGCGGCCGGGGCGAATGCAGCTGCAACCAGTGCTCCTGCTACGAGAGCGAATTCGGGAAGATCTACGGGCCCTTCTGCGAGTGCGACAACTTTTCCTGCGCCAGGAATAAGGGGGTCCTCTGTTCAGGTAGGTGGGGGACCTGTGCTCTGCCAGGGGCCTCAAAGGCAAGGAAATGGCGCCTAAATGGCCTTCCTCCCTCTGGGACCTGTGGAAGGTCCCTCCTCTTCCTTCCCTCCTGGGAAGGCAGCATGGGGCAGTGGAAAGAACCTGCCTCAGACCCCTATCACCCACGGACCGTAGGCTAGTTATTTGCTGTGTCGGGCCTTGGTTTACACTTCTGTAAAAGAAGCGAATTGGTCTAGATGGCTTCTGAAGGTCCTTCCGGCTGGAGACGTACGATAGGATTTCATGGTCTCCAGGATGTAGGCAGAGGCAGTGCTGAGGGCAATTTCTACCACAACCGATTTTGTTGGGGGGGGGGGGGGGGCAGCATGAATCATTCAACCATGGAAGAATAGTCTAAATTAAACAAACAGATAAAACCGGATTTCCTAGAAGAAGAAAGAATTAAATAGTGATCGTTTAGTTGGTGCCTATTGTATGGAAAACCCTCTCCTAGTTCCCTCTGCTAGCTATCCAAAGGGATGATTCAGAAGACTTAAAAAGCAGAGTCTTAACACTAGGATGGAACTGGAACATGTGAGATCTCTTTTCAACTACCAGCTAACCTAGGAATCTCAACTATTCTCTAACTGTATGTCCCTGGACAAGTCACTTAACCCCCATGGCCCAGCCCTTTCCACTCTTCTGCCTTGGAACCAATACACAATAGTAATTCCAAGATGGAAGGTAAGGGTTTAGGGGGGAAAAAAAGAATCTCATCTATTGCATCCCTGAACTAGAACGCTATTACTATCAGTGGATTGCTTGATGACTCCGTTTGATGGCTTAGTTCAGCGATTATTATCAGGGGGAGGAGTTAGAGGGGAAAGGGACTTCTTTATAGGCTCTTTTCTTTAAACTCTTACCTTCTGTCTTAGAATCAATACTTTGTATTGGTTCCAAGGCAGAAGAGAGTAAAGGGCTGGACCAAGGGGAGGAGGGAGTGACTAAGGTGGGGTCTGAGGTCACATTTGAATCCAGGACCTCCTGTCTCTGAGTCTGGCTCTCAATCCCCTGAACCACTTAGCTGCCCATTCTACCCTCCTTATAGATTCTTGATCGAGTCTGTTGTTGTGCAGTTGTCACGTCCAACTCATTGTGACCCCATATGGGGTTTGCTTGGCAAAGATACTGGAGTGATTTGCATTTCTTTCTCCATTGAATTAAGGCAAACAGAAGTTAAGTGAATTGTCCAGGGTCTCACAGCTAGTGAGTGAGGCCAGGATTTGAACCCCACACTCTATCTACTGAGCTGCCTTGCTACTCCTTTCAGTCTATTGGAACAACACACAACAGATTTATTTCCCTTTTTATAAGACAGTCCTCTAAATATATGAAGACAAGAAACATCTCCAACAAGAGAATCCTTAGTTTCATGAGGAATGAAAGAAAAAAATGTGGCTTTGGCAAAGGTGATGGAGGGCATGGAACAACTTTTTTTTTGAAAGTTTTATTTTATTTTTTTATTTTTATTTTTTCAACATTATTTTATTTGGTCATTTCCAAGCATTATTCATTGGAGACAAAGATCATTTTCTCCCCCCAAACCCCTACCTATCCCATAGCTGACACACAATTCCACTGGGTATCACAAGTGTTCTTGATTCGAACCCATTTCATGGAACAACTTTTTAAAAAATTAGGTAAAATTTTACTGCCAGTTTTTTTTGTTGTTCAGTCATTTCAGTCACATCCAACTCCTTGTGACCCTGTTTGGGGTTTTCTTTTCTTTCCATTTGGGATTTTCTTGGCAAAGATACTGGAGTGGTTTGCCCTTTCCTTCTCCAATCTTGTTTTTACATCACTTATCTTTCCCAATTTTACCCTCTTTTACTCCCTCCCAGAGAGTTATATCTTAAGGCAAAACAACAACAGAAACAGAAAGGGGGACGGGGGAAGACAGGGTTATACATTTATACTTAGTAATTTGGAGGTCTCTGAACCCAACTTGTTCATTTTACAGGTGAAGACACTGAGGCACAGAGCTCTTAAGTGACTCATGCAGAGTTAAACAAGCTAATTAATGTGTCTAACATAGGATTCAAACTCGAGTCTTCCTGACTGCAAGAACAGTGCTCTCTCCACTGTTCTTTGCTACCTGAAAACAATTCAGCCTTTTTTACCTAATTCGTCAAAAAAAAAAAAAAACACCAAAAAAAACCTGATGGTATATAGGCATGAAAGAATTTCAAGAATAGAACAGAAATTGAGAAATCCTGATCAGTGAGGAAGTAATACTGGGTTGTGGTTACGTGCTGTAGTCTGGGAAAAACAGTAAAGAAATATTTATTCTTCAGAATAAAGAACTTCTTGGTACCCAAAATGCCTAGCACTTTACAACTTTAAATTTGCTTATGTAACCTTTGGCCAACATTTGTTATAGCCTATCCAATTTATGGCTTCTTGAGCTTTCTGATGGAGAAAAATCAAGGAAGAGTCAAAATTTAGAAAGAGTCACTAATTCAGAGTTTCTAGAGTTTTGTGGTATAGTCAACAGGTGCCAAGTGCCAAGCACTGTGCTCAGTTGTTGTTGCTCAGTCATTTTTCAGTCATGACCAACTCTTCATGGCCCCATTTGGGGTTTTCTAGACAAAGATACTAGAGTGGTTTATTATTTCCTTCTCTAGTTTATATTTACAGATGAGGAAACTGAGGCAAACAGAGTGAAGTAACTTGTCCAGAATAACACAACTAGTGTCTGCGACCAGATTTGAACTCAGGAACTCATCTTCCTGAGTCCAAGCCTGGCTCTATCTACTGTGCCACCTACCTGCCATGTTGTGAGGTAACAATGGAAAACATAAACATAGACTTTGCCTTTAAGGAACTGCAATGAGAGAAACAACATGGAAATAAAAATGTAGCTACCTAGCTATATGACCTTGGGTAAGTCACTTAACCACCGTTGTCTAGCCTTACTGCTCTTCTGCCTTGGAACCAGTATGAAGCAAGACAAGATAAAGGTTATTTTTTAACTGTAGCTATATGATTTATAGAGTATAAGTGGAAGGTAATCCCCAAGGATAGGGGGATGTAGTAAGGGAAGGAACCACAAATACCTTATTGCAGAAGGTGGGATTTTTGAGCTAAGTTTTGGAAAACACCAGGAAAGCTAGAAGATAGAGATGAGAAGAGTGAAGATGGAGGACATTCCAGGCATGGGGGACAGCCAATGAAAAGATGCAGATGGAAGATAGAACATCCTAGAGGAGGACCAGCAAGTAGGCTTGCAGGAAGGGCAGAAAGCGTTGGGACTGAAAAGGTAGGAAGGGGCCAGGCTTTGAGGGCTTCAAATGCACAAATGACTTAAACCTTATAAACATCCAGAGGTTAATTTTGAATAGTCACTTAAAGTCAAGCAATTCAAATATTCTTCCACTACTATTGGTTGGTGAAAGGTGAAGGCTTTGCACAACGAATTACAGACTCTTAGCGCAGGAGGGAACTTCAGAACTCATCCATCCTGTTCTAATGTTTCCAGGATGGGGAAACTTTTTCGTCCCAACCTATGATTTCACTTGGTTTAGGACAGTGCTTCTCAAACTGTTTGGTCTTGGGACCCCGTTATACTCTTAAAATATTTTTGAGGGTATCCCACAAAGAATTTATGTTTATTGATATTTGTCGCATTAGGAATAAAAATATCTGATTATCATTAGAAAAATAGGTCTTGTCATGGTTTGATTGCTTTGGTTTGGCCAACTCTTTATGACCCCATTTGGGATTTTTCTGGCAAAGACCCTGGAACGGTTGGCCATTTCCTTCTCTAGCTCATTTTACAGATAAGGAAATGGAGGCTGACAGAGTTAACCCTTGCCCAGGGTCACACAGGTACTAAGTGTCCAAGGCCAGACTTAAACTAGGAAGAAGAGTCTTCCTGGCCCCAGGACTGGCATTCTATTCACTGAACCCTCTGGCTGCCTTACTACAGACCTCTTAGCAGCCCCTAGCCTACACTTTGAGAACTGGCTGGTTTAGAAAATTCCAAATGAGAAAAGGACCACTATCAATGCAAATCAGCCTGTGTTCTGTGACATAGACAATTGCCTGGGGTCCTGCGGTACCTTCTAGCTTGTATGTATTAGATGTGGAGTTTGAATCCAGAGAGCTCTCTGCTCTGTCTTCTCACTGCTTCTCATGACCTTGGCTGAAATGAGAATTTGGGCTTATTTAGGGATTCAGTTAATAATGCCATTCCTGCTCCCTGTAGCTATGAATTTGGCCATGATGTTTTCTGGCCTCCAAATGAAGCTATTGTTGGGGTATCAGTAATAGGAGAACCATAATAACAGGCAGCATAAAAAAATACACTTGGGTTTCGATACAGATGATGACCCTTTTTTGGGCAAACTTTTTAATTTTATTTTTATTGTCATGAAAAACACACTTCCACATTGTTGTAAGAGCACACTCATACATATCCAAACCCCCCAAATAAAACCAAAGACACACCAATGTGAAAGACATCTCCAACAGTTCTTTCTCTGGAGGTGGAGAGCATTGCCCATAATAAGTTTTTCAGGAGATCTTGACCTTTTTTGAAAAAAAATTATTTTATTTTCTCATCCACAGGTGACCCTCTCCCCACCCTCAGCCCCCATTGAGAAAGCTTTACAAACATAGTCAAGCAAAACAAATTCCCTCATTGGCTACTTCACTCTGCATCAGTTCATAGCAATCTTTTCAGGTTTCTCTGAAGCCATCTTCTTCATTATTTCATCATTTCATAATATTCCAACACATTCATCAACCAATAAACATTAAGCACCTACTCTGTGCTAGGCACATGTACCATACCTTGTTGAGCCATTCTCCCAATTCATAGGCATCTCCTTTGAATGCTAATTCTTTATCACCACAAAAAGAAGCAGCCGATTACCTCCTAAACCAAGGGAGTAAACACTTAGAAGTTGAGTGGACCTTGGAGATGACCTAGTCTCACCCCTTTATTTGTAGATGTGGGAATGTAGATCTAGAGAAACCGAATGACTGGTCCAAGGCGCACAGAGTAGCAGCCGAGCCCTTTAGCCCAAGCTAGCAACTAAGCCTCCAAAGTCCCAAACCAGGGTTTCTAATATTCTGTCACGTGGCCACAGATTAACATCCAACATGGCATTGCCAAAAAGGCTCAGGCCATTCTGTTTCCATACAGCGGGCTTCCTTGCTTGTAGAATGTCATGGGAAGATCTTCCTTTCTGAAGAGAGTGCATGCTGCAGAGGAAAGAATGCTGGGTTTGGCATCAGAGGACCTGTTCAAATCCTGGATCTACCCTTTATTCTGTGGCTAGAAGCCAGTTCCTTTACCTGTCTGGGCCTTGGTTTCTTAAGACCTAAAATAGGGAGAGAGGGGAGCTGAACTCACTGATCTCTAAGGTCCAAACAAGCTCTAAATCAATGATCCTTTGGCAAAGATATTAAAGTAGTTTGCCATTTCCTTTTCTAGTTCATTTTATAGATGAGGAAACTGCGGCAAAGAGGGGTAACTGACTTGCCCAGAGCCATAAAGCTAGTAAGTGTCTGAAACCAGAGGTGAACTCAGGACTCTAGAGGAGTCTTCCTGACTCCAAGCTCAGGCTCAGCGTATTTTCCCTTCCCTATGAAAGTCATGGGAGAGTGGAAGCAAATATTAACCAATCAAATGTTTCCAAGAAAGATAGAGGAAAATAGACGCTTTTAAAATGAGAATTTTTGTGGTAATAATGATAATAACAATTTTTATGTTTATAGGATATGTTTTACAAAGGGTTTTAACCTAGAGATGGCATAGTGCACCGGAAACAGCACTGGTATGTAGTCAAGACTAGATTCCAACCCTGGCTCTGCTACTCACTAGTTCTATGACTTGAATACAAGTCGGCTGATCTTTCCAGGACTCCATTTCCTCATGTGTAAAATAAGGGGACAGAGAGTGGAAGATAGCATCTAGGTTTCTTGCCTCCTCTAAATCCTGTGGTCTCTCTTAAGTCCTTACAACAGTTCCACAGAGGGAGTGGCTGAATGCCAGAGAGGATCCTGGGGAATGTTTGCCTCTGAGAAATCTGATTCTGTGCATGCTGCATGGTTTATTGCGCTGCACCCCACAATTCCTAGGGTTCTCCCTGAGTTTCTGAGTCCAAGGCCTGAGGAGAGATACCTGAAACACAACAGATAGTTGTTTCAGTGGTACTCAATAGGGAAAGTTTTGCTTGTCCTTTTGGAATTGAGAATGTTTCATAATTGAAGGAGGCCACTGTGTTTGGATATGCTGCCTGTAAACCTCCCAAACTCTTGGTGCCCTTGAGCTAGGCTTTGTTTTTCTGAATTTTACCAGCCTCACCCCAATAGTTCCCCACCTTCCATAAACACCGGGGCCTGATGCCCTAGTCTTTATCCAGCCCTTCGTTCCTATACTCAGAAAATCCTGCAGCATTGGGAAACCCATGCCTGTCATGGCGGAGCAGAAGCATGTGCTATTTGCAGGACTCTAAGGCTCAGTGATAGGTGATACTCCAAGACATTCTTGTCTAGATTTTCTGAAGCGCGTGGACTTCTAATGAGTCGTTTAAACAAAACACTTCAGTTCTTCTCTTTCTCCTTCCTCCTTATCATGTGAGCAGAGTCAGAAAATTTTAAAAGATCCGCAAGAAGCAGCACTGTTCAGATCCCTCGGGGAACCAGAGAATCATAGACCTAGGGCTGCGTGGCACCTCCAAGACCATTCGAGCCAGCCCTCTTGTTTTAGATGTGAGGAGTCTGATGCTCAGGGACCTAAAGTGCCTTGGTCAGTGCTACACAGAGAGTAGTCTTTCGAGCTAGGATCTGAACCCAAGTTCTCTGACTACAGACTCAAGAATCTTCACAAAGAAAGCATTTCTGGGGGAAATACTCATGGAGTTTGTCTTGAGTAGGAACACCAGCAAGTCTTCTTATCTGGATGTGGACAATGTTCTACAGCTGGGCTAAGTGTGTGCGAGCCAGTGTGGAGCTGAGCCAGGGTCAGACCCTGGGACCCACTGGCTACTCCAGGTTCAAAGCTATGAACACTGGCTTGTACAGTAGAGTATATACAACACAGCTAGTATAGCCAAGTATACCTGTTCCTTCAGAAGGTCCTAAAGCTAGGGAATTCCAGTGATTCCATCTGGAATAGGTTCATTTGCAAAAAATATATTAATAACTGGCATAATATATTTAGTGCCTTAAATTTTGCAAAATGTTTTGCATATATTATCTCACTGGTGCTCAGAAACCTTTTGAGGAGTATTGCAGGACTTATAATTGAAGAAACTGAGGCTTAATGATAAGATTTGGCTTAGGCTAATACAGCTTTTTGAAATGAGATTTTTTTGGTTTTAAATTTTAAAACATTTTCCCATATATGGGCAGGGGAGAGGTGAGTATGTGTAGGGAGAGAGAGAGAGAGAGAGAGAGAGAGAGAGAGAGAGAGAGAGAGAGAGAGAGAGAGAGAGAGAGAAGAGGAGGAGGAAGAAGAAGAAGAAGAAGAAGAAGAAGAAGAAGAAGAAAAGAAGAAGAAGAAGAAGAAGAAGAAGAAGAAGAAGAAGAAGAAGAAGAAGAAGAAGAAGACAGCAATGACTGATAACAACGACAAAGATGGCAACAATGACGATGATGGTGGTGACAACAATAGTGGGGGTGGAGGGAGAGGAAGGAGAAGAAAATGAGAACGTTGCAATTGTGAAAAGTGCCTGCTCTGGTTCAAAAATGCAATTTGGACCCAGGTCTTCCTGGCTCTGAGTCCCATGTTATTATTCACATTGACAAGTGGCTACCCCTCTCTTGTCAATTCACATATCCAGGGAGACTGAGTCTAAAATTCATATGTATACCTTTCCCATGAGCTTTCCTTTAAAAAAAAAGAGGGCGGGACATTAACGAGCAAAGTCAAGGTTTATCCTTTGGAATTTTAAGACTTGACAGTACAAGCCCAGAGTAATGCTTTGTTATCCATTCTGTCTTGTACTGTGTCATTTTCATCATTGTGTGTAGCACATGTTGTTGATATTCAGGTGTCAGCTGTTGGCCTCTAGAAGAATCAGGGGGCCTTTATTAAGTTGGGGGTGGGTGGGTTAGTAGTGATGAGTACCCAGAGTTGGAGCGCTCAGTTCCTTGGCGCCAGTGGTTAGTTTAGTACTCCCTGTCTGGAATTGTTTGTATCAGATTTGAAGCCTTTGAGCTGTTGTTCTTTTTGGGGTTTTTGTGGGAGAGAAATTCGTTTCCCAAGAGCTCATCTGGTCTTGAGCATGCTGACTCAGTTACTCAGACAGCTGACTTCAGCATTTTCCAGGGGGTCCCCCTCCCCTTTACTCCTTTCTTTCTTATCCTAGAGCTAAAGACTCAACCAAGAAGGGGGAATTCTGTTGACTTCTCTGCTTTGTGGCAGTCTTTCTGAGCTGATGTGTTCACAAACTTTTACTCTTGCAGAGCAGGGGAGGAAGATGGGTGAATTCTGTCCTTGAACACTAGGGGTCTAAAGCCAGATCTCACCCAACCTCATCAGCTTGATCTTAAAGATCTGCAGGTTTGATTTGAACTGATTCAAAACTTAGTGAATGACTGACCCAAGAACAATAGCTTACTCAGAAGTTCTTTCATCTGCAGCATACATATCTATAACCCTCCCCTGCTCCATTTCTAATATAAAGGTAGGTCTGAGAAAAAAGGAGAAAGTACTGAATCTATTTGAGAATCTGGCCATGAAAATCAGGATGCGTTTTTTCTTAGAGCCGGGCATCTGAAAGACATTTAGTGACTTTTCCTTCCTTTCCATTACTCTTTTAAATGAGTTGTCTTAGAAAAATGCATGTACAATTTGAAGCTGTCTGCATGTCAGGGTAGACTCATCTCTCCATGGGTACATTATACAGAAAGATGTTTCTTAATAGAGACATCTAGAAGGCTGGCAACTCAGATGAATTCCCTCGAGAAGCAGATGCCCAACAGGGTCTCAGTGCCTGCTTCCCACCATGCATTCTCTAGGGTCCAAAAATTGGGGAGTTCTGCAGGAAGTACGGCTTAGATCTACAACTCTAGACTAGACCCAACCACAACTTTATCATGACTGGAATGCTCTTCCTCCCTGTCGCTGCCTCCTGGCTTCTCCGGCTTTCTTCAAAGCCTCAGTTAAAATCCCATCTTCTATGAGGAACCTTTTCCCAGTCTCCTTTCACGCTAATGCCTTCCTGCCATTGATTATCTCCACTCATCTCTGTGTACATCTGGTGTATGAGATGTTGTATCCGACTCTTCAGGACCTCATTTGGGATTTTCATAGCAAGGATACTGGAGTGGTTGGCCATTTTCTTATCCAGCTCATTTTACAGATGAGGAAATGGAGGCAAACAGAGTTAAGTGACTTGCCCAAAGCCTCACAGCTAGTAAATATCTGAGGCTGGGTTTGAACTCACAAAACAAGTCTTCCTGACTCCAGGTCCAGAGCTCTATCCACTGAGCCACCTGGCTGCTTCTGTTTATGTGTAATTGTTCACCTATCATCTCCTCCATTAAAATAGAGAGATTGTCCTTGAGAGGAGAGATTGTCTTCTACATTTTTTGTATACCCAGGGCTTAGTCCTTAGAGCATAGCAGGTACTTAGGAAATAATGCATTTGATGAACAGTTCTGCCTTAAATCCAATTCACAAGCAAGTAAAGAGTGCTGTCATAGGTTCTCCTCAAAAAGGAAAGATGAACGACAGTTGGATGGCCACAGATTATTAAGTCATTTGTAGCAGCCAAGGTAACGTTTATTTGGTGATCCAGCCCTGAGAAAGAAGCAACAAGTGGGTGAGAGTAGTAGGTGCATGGTAGCTAATAGGATGTCCAGGCCCAGGTCAATAATCAGTTAACAAGCGTTGATTAAAAATGATATGCCAGCACTCCGCTAAACCCTGGATAAAAGACGAAATTAAAAATAGCCCCTGCCCTCAAGGACCTCACATTCTAACGGTCCAGTCTAATAGTCAGGTTAAGTATTGAGGGGCTCCTGGGCCAAGAGATTATATAGGAGGGGGTCTATTTGAGGCACCCTCATTTTTAGCCAGGCCAGTCCAGGCTCAAGACTCCACAGGGCTCAGGGGGGCGTTCGTCCTTGGACTGAGAGCTGGTGGGGAGTGGGAGGCATGGAAGATACATAATAATGTTTGCTGAGACATCTTCCAAACAAGCTCGGAGGTGATATGTGCTAGGACCCACCACTTGTGCTTATAAAGGGTTGCAGCTCCATTAAACCAGGACTGACCTCAAAAATTTCTTGTTACTAGCAGAGGGTTTTTTCCCTCTTTTATGGTCATTTTAACTGCATAACATCTAAATAGAACAACAGTTGCTTACATGGAACATGTGTCCAAAGATCACAAACTTGTACATTATCTGGTACTAAATAACCCACATCATATAGTAGGATCCCCAAGACGGGCTGTTAGAATTTATTGCTTCTTGTAAACATGGGCCTTATCAGCACTCTAGTTTATTCAGTGTAATTAATTTTCTGCCTTTTCCAACTTCTGACATGTTAGTTTGTTCTTCCTTCCCGTGGTGTGAGGGTTTATTTTATACTTTTAAACTCTGACTTTAACCCTTCCTCCGTACTCTTAGGACTTGTTATGCATGGTGAAAGTCCTGGGTTCTCAAAAGCTTTGTCAGTGGGATGCAAGCTCTGGTAGGCCCAAGGATATGCTCTTGGCCATTAGCTGAGCAGCCCAATTAGCCCTGGTGAAATGTATCACTAGGGAATGGCCGCCAAGAGACCACTTTTTCAGCCATGGCAACTCATGAGTGATGAAAGGCCTTGAGATAGCCCCTCAGTGATTCAATGGAAAAGTTGCCACATTTTGAGCCACAAATCCAAGTTAAAATATCATCTCCAGCAGTTAACCATTGTGGGCAAGTCATGTAAGTTCTCTTGGCCTCAGTTTCTTCATCTATAAAATAAATGGGGATAGACTCAATTAATTCCAAGGTCTTTCTGACTCCAAATTCATGATCAAGACTCGGGAAGATGGGTTGTAGGACCTAGGGAGAGAAGGAACAATGAAGGAACATGCTCATTGTCTTCAAGGGTCTCTTCCATGTCTCTTCCACATGGAAGAGGGGACAGACTTGTTCTGGATGGCAACATAACTTAGAGCCAGAAGCAATGGGGAAGTGGAGGCAGAAGGAGAAGAGCCTGGAAGAGTTAGTTATTGAGATTTGAGATCCAGGACTTTAGTTGGAATCCCAGGTTCTACAACCCATTACATGGATGACCTTCAGCAAGCCATGCAGCATTTTTTGGCCTCAATTTCCTAAGTGGTAAAATTGAGAGGGAGGTAAGATCAGATGACCTTGAAGCTTTTTCCTAGCTCTATATCTGTGATTGTTTTGTTGCAGAGAGGTAGATTGAATATGACATAAGGAAATTTCCCAGTTCAGAACTGTCCTAAAATGGAATAACTGCCTCAGGAGAAGGAAGGTTTTCCTCTCATTAGTGTTTCTCAAGCAAAGACTAAATAAATCCATCTTGTGGATATTGTAGAGATGATCCTTACGACTAACAATTTTTATTGTTTAGTCATTTTTCAATTGAATCTGAGTCTTTGTGACCCCATTTGGGGTTTCTTGATGAAGACACTAGAGTAGTTTGCCAGTTCCTTCTCCAGCTCATTTTACAGATGAGAGAACTGAGGCACACCAGACCCAGAGTCACACAGCTAGCAAGTGTTTGGGGCCAGATTTGAACTCTCAAAGATGAGTCTTCCTGTTTTCAGACCCAGCACTCTAGTCGTTGCATTACAACATAAAGTATGCCAAGTGTTTTACAAGTAGTATTATTTAATCTTACCATCATCACAATCCTAGGAGATTGGTGTTGTTATCCCCATTCTAAGAAGGAGGAAGCTGAGGACAAGGGGCTTGCCCAGGGCCACCTAACTAGACTCCAAGTCCAACATCCTATCCACTGAACCACCTCACTGTCGAGGTATGAATTAAACTAGGAAACTGTTGAGGTCCTTTCCCAGGGTGAAATTCTGCAATTTTGTGAATGGGTTCTCCTCTTTGCTAATAAAGGGAGTATGTCAGACAATCAATAAGCATCTATTATGCTCCTACTATGTACCAGACATTGGCCTAAATGCTCACACAGTGTGGTAAAGAAGTGCCAGACTTGAAGTCTGTGCATCTGAATCCTAGTTACTTCATCTGAGTCTCAGTTTCTCCATCTCCCAAATGGAAATAATTCATCCTTCACAGGGTTGTGGTAGAGGAAACACTAGAGTTCAAAGCTCTTATGACTCATACTGATGAAGTCACTGATTTCTCATATCTCGAAGATCCAAACTCAGACAGCATCTTCAGAACGCATGTTGTTGTTTTTGTTGTTCTATCCTGTCTTCGTGACCCTGTAATCCGTGGGGATTTGTGGGCAGGGATACTGGAACCGTTTATCATTTCCTTCTCCAGGGGATGCCTTTGTCAGGCAATGAGAAGTTAAGTGACTCGCTTAGGGTCACATAACTAGAAAGTGTCTCGGGTCTCCCTGATCCCAAGCCCTGTGCTCTAACCAGTGAGTCACTCTGTTTTAGAACATGTCGTTTGGAACATGAATTAACCAAAGATGCTTTGCCTAATAATTCAGCACTCATTGACAGACATTTTCACCTATTAATTTATTCTTCTCCTCCAAGGAACAGAAACAGATCTCAATGACTGAGGTTCCTCTTGCCTATTTTTGCTACTATTTGATGAAAGGTCTAAAGCATTCTTCTGATTATATAGTAACCAGTAGTTATTTTCCCATGGAACTCTGAAAACACTTGGCCCAGGATCACAGACTATTAGACTCAGAAGAGATCTTAGATGTTTAAATCAGTACATTTCTACCAGTACACATTAATCATACAGGACATACAAATATAGGCACCTCAATGGCACAGGGGAATGCTCCTAGAATTAGGAAGACTCATCTTCCTGAGTTCAAATCCAGCCTCACACAGTTACTCCTTTTGGACTCATTATTCTCATCTGTAAAATGAACTGGAGAAGGAAATGGCAGACCACTCCATTATCTTTGCCAAGAAAACCCCAAATGGGATCTTGAAGAGTCAGACATGACAGAAAAAATGATGGAACGCACATGTACTAATATATACAGAGCAAGCATTTTCAGTAGATTGGAGAGAAGACTATTGTGTCAGCTGGGTGGGATAGGGACTGAGAGGTAGGGGGCTGCTGTGTGTGTGTGGGTGTGCATGTCCATGTGTCCATGTCCCTCTTTAGGAGCCATTCCAATTCATACTCCACCAAGTTGATGAAGTGATCTTCCTAAAGCTCGAGTCATTCCCCTACTCATTAAACTCCAGTGGCTCCCTGTTGCCTCCAGGATCAACAATAAAATCCTCAGCTTGGCATTCACTGCTCTTCAAAACCTCTTCCCTCCTTTCCTTCAGTCTTCTTATACCTTCCACCCTCGTGGCACTGGCCTCCTTGCTGTTCCTCAGACAGAACACCACTTCTCCCAACTCCAGGCATCTTTCTAGACTCCCCCATGTCTGGTCTCTCCTCCTTTACCTCTACTCCTTGGGTTTCTTGGGTTCCTTCAAATCTCTACTAAAATTCCTTCCTGATCCTCTTAATTCTCATGCTTTCCTTCTGTTGAGCATCTCTAATTTATCTTGCATACGTCTGTATATATCACAAGTTAGGAGTTGTTTGCATGTGGTTCCTCACCCCAATCCCACCATCAGACAATGAGTCCTTGAGAGCAGGGACTGTTTTTTTGCTTTTCTTTATGTCCCCAGATATTTAGCACAGTGTCTAGTACAGAGTAGGGGCCTAATAAGTATTTTTTGAGGGAAAGCTAGGAAAGCACAAAGAAGAGTTGGATGAGGAATTAGGGTTTGAGAAGGGAAGACTAGGAAGGAGAAAAAATCAATAAAATTCAAGGAAGAAAAAAGGTTTTGTGATGAGGGGCAACTGGGTGGCTCAATGGATAGAGTCAGGCCTAGAGTTGGATGGACCTGGGTTCAAATCTAGTCTCAGACACTTCCTTGGTGTGGGACCATAGGCAGGTCATTTAACCCTGATTACCTAAACCCTTATCATTCTTCTGTCTTAGAACTGACACTAAGACTAGTATAAGCTATATCAAACTATTTACCACCTCAGGGAAGTGGAGGGACAGGAGAGAAGGAGAAAATTTGAATCCTGAAATGTCAAAAAAAAAAACCCGTGTCAAAGATTGTTTCTACATGTAACTGAAAAAATAAACTAATAAATAAAAATGAATCGATACTAAGACAGAAGGGAAGGGTTAAAAAATAAATGCTTTTTGAATAACAGCTATTCTATGGTGGGAAAATTATGTACTTGTACAACTTGTGTACAAATAAGCAAATCAATAATGGAAGACAGTGCTAGACCTGAGTTTATGAATATCAGGAACTCTTGGGTGGAGAAACTCCCTTTCCTTGTGAAGGTGGACATCTTCTCTACAAGAAATAGATGGCTGCCCAGGGAGGGCCTTTGCCTCAATCACACAACCACTGAGTGTCAGAAGCTGGACGAGATTCCAGGTCCTCCTGCCTTTGTACTCACAGTGCTACGCTTCTTTTGGAAATATTTTATGTATTGCATAGACGGTACATGCAAAGTAAATACAAAGTCATTTCAGGAAAGAGGGAAATGCATTAACAACTGGCAATACGAAGGCCCGAAGAGATAGAACAGATTGCCTGAAAGCCATAGCTGGTTATGGTCTTGGTCAAAGCTGACAAACGATTCCTATCTTGATGAGGTCAGTCGCGAATAAAACCACACCATATATTCGTCTCCATCCCAAACAAGCCCCAAACAGGCATGTGGCCCGGCTGTCCTCATCGAACTAGCTCCAAGCCTTGGCCAACAGGAGCCCTGCCCTAGGCTCTGGGGTGCTCTTTTGTCTAGCCAACATACTGCTGTTTTTCAGCCATCCATCTCCAGGCCACAGTTCTGGCTGCCATGCTGTAAGTCTGGCCTAAAAACTCGATATTCTAACCCAAACCTTCCGTCCACAGAGAAGGCTTCAGCAGCCACTGAGCTGATGCCAGCTCTGCTCTTTTACCAAGGGCAACAATCTCATTTGTTGTTTTTTTTCCAGCTTGAAAAGAGCAACTCTCTAATCTGGCTGTGACGAAGGGGAAGTCAGAGGAGATGCCGTGGAGTTTCCACTTCTGTGTGGTTTAGGCATTTTTCCAGAGAGCTAAAGAGACTAGTGGGGCTTTGGGCGCCATGCTGAGTCACAGGTGGCAGGGACCTACCTCGTTGCTGCGTCTGCCAGCACGCCATCCTTCCCTCTTGTTCACAGGGCTGGGGATCTGGGACGGGGACGGAGGTTTCTCCCCCAGACATCACCACCCTCCCCAAAACAAATGAAACACTGACATTCCTTTAGAAGCAGAAAAGGGCATTGCAGAAGCATTCATCCACCATCCCTCTCTGCTCTTTGCATAGTTTTTGGCTTCTGGAGGCCCAAGACCTTTCCTCTAACTTTCTTCCCTCCCAGTGCCAAGTGCCCATGAAATGGAAGCAAGTTGGCAGCTGACGCTGATGAATGGGAAATCAGTTGGTGAGGCCAGTGGTGGAAAGGACTCCTCCAAAAATGCTTTGACACCACGACGTCTCGAGTTTGTCCTGTCTTTTAAAAGGTTCCTCTCTTTGCGATCTGGCCGCAGCGCTTGTCTTGGGATTTAGAGCTGAGGTTGGAAGCTTGGCTTAAAACCAATCCTCCCTTCATGCTTTGACCCATGGACTGTGGCCAGCGCTGCCTTAGCTGACCATTGCAAAACTTGTCTGTAGGTCTTCATGGGACATGGGAGACAGGGAGAGGCAAGTGAATTTCCAACACACTGATGAAGAATTTAAAAGAAAATTTTAATATAAACTAGAAAATGGACAAATATTGGTGTCTAAAAAAGACAAAAAGAGGATTATATATGAAACCATGGCTTACAGCTTGTTTCTTTTTTTGTTGTTGAGTCATTTCAATCAAGTCCAGCTCATCAGGATGCCAGTTGGGCTTTTCTTGGAAAAAGTACTAGAGCAGTTTGCCATTTCCTTTTCCAGCTCGCTTTAATGATGAGGAAACAGAGCCAAAGAAGGTTAAGTGACTTGACCAGGGTCACCTAACTAGTAAGTGTGAGGCCAGATTTGAACTCAGGCAGATGAGTCTTCTTGCTTCCCAGACCCAACATTCTATCCACTTCGCCACCTGGCTGCCTTATTTCTCTAATATACATTAAATTTAACATGATAGTTGCATTGTTGTTCTGCTTACCTACATACCTTTTTTTAAAGTTCTATCTTTTTAATGAACAAAAATCTATTTTCTTTTCCTCCTACCCTCCACTCCATGGGGGAAAATTAAGAAAGAAAAAGAAAAGCAAATTCCTTGTAACACATGTGCATAGCTGAATAGAATAAATTCACTCATGAGCTGAGTTCAAAAAAACTGTCTCATTCTGCATCTGAGTTCATCACCTGTCAGGAGGTAGAGAATGTTTTTCCTCACTGGTCCTCTGGAATCCTAGACAGTAATCATGTTGATAGATCATAGTTCTCACAGATTTCAGAGTTGTTTGTTTTTACACATTGTTTTTAGGGGGGTTTATTTCATTCATAAGTTTATATAAAAGTCTTCAGAACTGTTAGTTTCTATAATATTAATGTCATGGTTTTAATTGTTCTCTGGGATCTGCTTATTTTATTCTGCATCAGTTCATACAAATCCTTCCATTTCTTTCCCTCCCTCCCTCCCTCCCCCCTCACTCTCTCTCTCCCCTCTTCCCTTCCATCTTAAAATCAATACTGTGTATTCATTCCAAGGTAGAAAAGTGATAAGGGTTTGCTCAGCTAGGAAGTGTCTGAGGCCAGATTTGAACCTGTGACCTCTCGTCTTTAGGCCTGGCTCTCAATCCACCAAGCCACTTAGTTGCCAACTTTTCTATTGCTTTTTTGAACTTCCTCCTTGTCTCTTAATTGTATCCTCTCTCTCTCTCTGTCTCTCCTCTCTCTCTCTCTCTCTCTCTCTCTCTCTCTCTCTCTCTCTCTCTCTCTCTCTCTCTCTCTCTCTCTCTCTCTCTCTTTCTCTCTCTGTGTCTCTCTCTCTGTCTCTCTCTCTCTCTCTCTCTCTGTCTCTCTCTCCTCTCTCTGTCTCTCTTTCTGTCTCTCTCTCTCTGTGTCTCTCTCTCTCTTGCTATACTACTACTCTCTTCTCAATAAAAAACTAATTTAATTTTTTTCAGTTAACAAGCCTTTATTTGATCTCCTTCCCACCTCTTTTCCTCCAGTGAAAAAGACTGTCACAGATATGCAAAGCCACCTTCCTTCCACAACTTCAATTCTAGTTGACAATTCAAGTCCTCATAATGTTTTTTATTACTTTGGCTCAGTCACAAAGGATCAACTTTCCTGCAACCAAGAGAAGGGCTTCATGCTATGTGCACTTTCTTTGCTCCAGATGGAGAAGTCTTGCAAACCCTAGAGTGGAGTGCACCTGACCATGGCAGGTTACAGAGGTCAGAGGATGCCAAAGCTTTGCAGACAGCCAAAGACCACGGAGCTGCAGTCGTGTTGGACATGTGGCAACAGGACTAGTCATGAGAAGAGGGCTTATGAATTCAGATCTCCTTAATGCAAATCCAGGATCCTTCCACTAGACAATTCTTCCAGAATTAAACTCATAGCTTTCTCATCTCACCTTATGATGCATTTCCATTCCATTCAGTACTGGGTCAGTTTTGGTGCACCAAAGTTGTTGGCATCTGTGCATCTGTATCATCATCCAATGAGTATAAATGATATCATTCCAAAGCCCTCTCGACCAATGAACAGTTGGAAGAGGTTACTAGCAGACACTAGGATAATTATTGTTGGCAGGAATGTAATTGGGCATTTGTAGAATCAGGGTCTGAATGTATGTATCAGAGGGAGAATTCTGGGTTTGATCAAGTGACAAATAGAGCACTTGGGATAAAGATATTGGAGAAGAAATCTAGTTTAAAGCTTAGTAAGATGTCAAAGGTGTGAACTGAGAATCACATTCATTGCGTGCATGTGTGTATATATGCCTGCATTTTGTGATGTCGCAGTATGGTGTCATGGAAAGAGCAGTGAATTTTGAGTCGAGGACTAAGCATGGAATCTCAGCTCTGACCCTTACTAGCTGTATAAACGTGAACAAATTGATTTAGTCATTGAGTCTCAGTGTCCTTACTTGTAAAATGATACAATAATACTTGCACTATTGATTCATCAGAGGGATATTGTAAAGAAAGCACTTTGGGAGCCTTAGGGCTCTGTAGAAATATATTATTCTTATTGGCTTAGTTCATCATTTCTGAAAGAAACTCTCTCGAGTGCAGGGACCGTGGCTTGTAGTCTTCATTATGCCCCACAGTAGAAGCAGTGCCCAGTTAATGATGCCAAGTTCAGTAAGCCCTGAAAGGCTGAAAAGTAGTGCGACTAGTCAAAATTTTGACTCTTCAGAGTCTGAAATATTCTATAATTTGGAGCCATGCAGAATCATGAAAAGATTCCAGAAAGATCTGATTTTGATGTCTGGTTTTAAGAAATGGAGGGACATAGGGGCAGCTAGGTGGCTCAGTGAATAGAATACCAGATGCAGAGATGGGAGGTCCTGGGTTCAAATTTGAACTCGGATATTTCCTATCTATAGGACCCCAGGCAAGTAAGTCACAACCCCATTGCCTAGTCCTTACTGCTCTTCTTCCCTAGAACTGCCACTTGGTGACAATTCTAAGACAGAAGGTAAAAGTTTAAAAAAAAATGGAAGGGCATGGATAGTTGGGGATAACTGAAGAGGGCTTTTTTCCCCCATCAGCATCTTACTCCAATGATATAATTGGTTCTGTATTGGTTCAGAAAGACAATATGAAATTAAAAACAAAATTCCTTTGGGAGTCAGACTTCTCCTGTTTGCTTGCCTTCGGTTCAGTGGCAAGGAGCAGCCTATGCTACCTTCCTAAGCTGTGATTCTCTGAAAGGCAGTACAATATAATAGAAAAAATTTGGATCTGATGTCAGAAAAACTGGAGTTCAAATCTGTTAGTTCCTTGGATCCTTAGGGTTGTCATCTTCAAAATGGGGGTGGTAGTTCCAGCAGCACCTACCTCACAGGATAATAGTTGTGCTTCTATCACAAAATGTATGTAAAGTGCTTTACAAACTTTAAAGTGCCTATTATCCTCAGAGATCTGGGAAGCATCGTGGATGCTGCTTAGAAGTCTCTTGTTTCTTGCTCTCTCTAATTTATACAAGAAGTGGAAGGAATGCTAAAAGAGCATGGCAAAATATATTCCCAGAAGGACATGCAAAGCTTTTGCCCCAAGAAAAGAGCAGAAAGCCAGACTGAGTTGTCACCAAGGCTGGATTTAGGACCTAAGAGGATGTGGAAAGGACAGATTGCGCAATGCTAAGAAGGCAAAGGAAGTACCAAGAATAGCAGGTCTTATAAGGCAGGCAGCTTGAGTGGGGTTCTCACTTTCCCTTCGAAAGCAACAGATCCAGTATGGATAATGGAATTTTGTGCATCTGATGAGTTGCAGGAGGGCCAGCACACCAGCTTGGTGCACTTATTCTTTCATTCATTCAGAAGCCTACCTGTTGGATGATACGGAGAGCTTCAGAGTGAGAGATTGTAACTTCTGAATGTGGATGTCTGGGACACTCAGAACCTCAGCTCCTCTGCTTTGGATGAGACAGAACCAAGGGGGCTGACTAGGATATTAAAGCGGTGCATGCCTTAGTCATGGATACTCACTTCTCAAACTAGCAATGCCCTGAGAACCTATGAACTACCAAAATGTGAGTGTGTACCCCTACCAAAACAATGCCATTTTGATCTAATCCTGCCTGTTGACTATTGTCTGATATAACCATCCAGATCTAACAAAAGGGAAGAGAAAGACACTAATGGAAGAATTGAGAAAAGTTTTATTTAGGCAAAGGAGGAGCTAGGAGGTACAGTGGACGGAATGTCTTCCTGGAGTTGGAAAGATTTATCTTCATGAATTCAAATCTGCCCTTGGACACTTACTATCTGGGTGACCCTGGTCAAGTCATTTAACCCTGTTTGCCTCAGTTTCCTCATCTGTAAAATGAGCTTAAGAAGGACACAACAAACTATTCTAGTATCTTTGCCAAGAAAACCCCAAATGGAGGTACAAAGAGTCAGAAACAACCAAAACAACTGAACAACAAAAGGGAAAAAACCCTTGGCTCAGGTAGATGAGCCTTCCTCTTCCATCATCTTCATACAGAAACATGTCTGGTGAGCAGGCAGGCTGTGGGTGACTCATGAGATACCTCCCTAATGGACATTTATAATAATGCTAAGTAATGTCTTTGAACTTTGTGTCTCATCCTCCTGCTAGGATGGCAGCTAGATGGTATGGCAGATACTGTCTGCCTCCATATTCCCAATTTTAAAATGGGGATAATAATAGCACTTACCTTCTGCAGTTGTTTTGAGGATTATAAATTTTAAAAATTAATATTCAACACTCCAAGTATTATACTTAATAATATTGATTAATATTTAACTAGAAGCAAAGGGAAAGTAAAAAGCTAGAGAAACCTAGAGAACTCACCAAGGGAGGAGCTACAGCAAACTTAAATATAAAGGTGACCATGCAGCATGGTGGAGAGAGAAGAGGAATTCTGGGAAATACTGAAGGATTTCTGGGGGATAAAGTCCAAGGGTTCAAAATCCCACTTATACAGGATCAAATGAGATATTTGTAGAGCACTTAGCACAGTCCCTGGTACATAATAGGCACTTAATAAATGCTTCTTCCTTTCTCCTACTGGTCTGTAAGCTTCCTAAGGAAGCCTGGCTTATATTAAATATGTTTCACTTTCTCTGTTACTTTTGACTCCTATATTATCATTTCAAAGTGCCTGCTCTGTTTTTTCTTTGACCTCTTGGAAGCTTTGGATTCTAACTATAATGTTCCTGGGACATTTCATTTGGGCTTTCTTGTAAGAGGCGATTAGTGAATTCTTTCTATTTTAAACTCTGCTGTCTAGTTGTAGAAAGTCTGGGCAGATTTATTATGACTTGAACTATGAGCTTTTATTTTTTTTTTCTTTTAGATGGTCCAGTGATTCTTTTTTTAAATAAAATTTTATTAATAGCTTTTGGTTTTTTATTGCTAAATTTTTTTATACACTTCCTCCTCTTGCTCACCCTCTTTGCCCCTGCCAAATTGAGCAATGACTTTTTAAAAAGAAACCCTCAATGTAAAGCTGTATATTCTAGCAAAGTAAATCCCCACATTAACCATATTTAAAAACATATGTCTCTGCATTTTAAAGTCATAACCTCCCTGTCAAGGAGATAAATAGCACGCTTCATCTTCATTCTTTTGTAATCATATGATTCTTAGATTATCTCTTGTTTTGCAGGCCAGGTTTTTTTTTAATCCTTATTTTCTATTTTAGAATTGAACCTTACTATCAGTTCCAAAGCAGAAGAGCAATAAGGGTAGGCAGTTGGAGTTTGGTGACTTGCCCACGGTCACACAGCTAGGAAGTATGGAGCCCAGGACCTTGAATACCTAGACCTGGCTCTGTATCCACCACATCACCTAGCTGTCCCACCAGTTGTTCTTGATACTACATACCATGTATTAAAAAAAAAAACCAACAACAACTTTTGGCTTTGTATGGATATTCCTTATTGTCTCCTAGAATTATATTTTTCTGTATGGCCTACTCTAAATTTAGTGCTTGCTTATGTTTTAGCATCATCTGTCTTAAGGTATTAATTCTCTCTGCCAATTTCTTCTCTCTAGTTATTCCATTTTATAGCTTGTTTCATTTCTTCTAACTACTCTTCTAGTCCTCGTGGCCAGGACATTCTTTTCTGAGGCTCTAGATTCTTTTGAATTTATTGTCTTCCAGGTTTACTCCATGGGCTACTCCAAGTGATTTCTTAATTGTATTCACTGTTCTTTGTATGTTGGGTTGTTTTTTTTTTAAACTGACATCTCCAGCCTCAATTTCTACCCATGGACCAAATTCCACTCTTGTATTCCTGGAATAACCCATCTTCTTCAAGATTGACCTGGCCTCGTCTCCTGCCCGTGGGCCGTCAACAAGCTTTATTAGGTGCTTACTATGTGCTCAGTACTGTTTTAAGAACCGGAGCTAAAAAAAAAATACAGACAGCCCCTACCTCCAAGAGGCTCACATTCCAATGTTGCGGGGATGTTGGGTTGAGCCTGGGCCACCTCTTGAGGGCTGGAGGGGCCCATCTCCTGCAATGAGTGTGAATAAAGTCTCTGAATCACCTGTCCCTCAGCATACTGGGTATTTAATAGCTTTTTAATTGATTTCCAAACCTTTTGCCACTGTCTTCCAGATTCCACTTGACTGCTTAAGTGACTTTTCTTTTTCTTTTAATTACCTTTTTTAAATTCAAAGATATTTTATTTTATTGCAAAGATGAAGTCCCTCTTCTCCTCTTCAGTTAACTCCAGTGCTTCCTTATTACTTGTCAGATCATATGTAAAGTCCTCTGCTTAGTATTTAAAGTCCGCCATCCCCTAGCTCCTGCCACCTTTCCAATCTAGTGATGCTGGCCTCCTGGCTGTTTGGAAACAAATTCTCTATCTCTTGCATCCAGGCATTTTCTCTGGCTGTGCACCCTCTGTCCTTTGCTCTGATTACTAATCTCCCTGGCTTCCTTGAAGTACCAAATAAATCCCATCTATAGGAAGCCTTCCCCAAACCCCTTTAATGCCAGTGTTTTCCTTCTTTTTAAAAAATTATTTCCTATTTATCCAGAGCATAGCTTGCTTTGAATATATTTACTACTTATATTAGATTATAAGTATCTTGAGGGCAAGAGATTATAAGTATCTTGAGGGCAGGGACTGACTTTGGTCTCTTTTTTTGTATTCTCCTTGCTTAGCATAGAGCCTGACACATAGTAGGTGCTTAATAAATGTTTATTGATTGATTGATTATTTACCTTTGCAGCCTTCTCACCTTTGACTCTCCTCCATCCACTCTTCTGTCCATCAGTATTGGCTTACTTGTTTTTCACACTCTCTCCATCTCCTTTTCATCCTTTCTTGCTGGCTGTCCCCTTTGTTTGTAAAGATTCCCCTTATCTTTGACTCCAAGCTTCTCTAGCTTCCTTCAAGACCTAGCTAAAATCCCACCTTTCACAGAAGGCCTTTATTGATTCCTCGACTGCCTAGCTCCTTTTCCCCTGAGATCACTTTCTATCTACGCTAGATATATTTGGTATGTGCCCAATTACTTAAATGTCTATCCTGTGAAAATGTAAGTACCCTGAGCACAGGTATAGTTTCTCTGCCTCTGCCTCTGTCTTTCTCTGTCTCTCTCCTTCTCTCTGTCTCTCTTTGTCTCTGTTTCTCTGTCTTTCTTTCTCTCTCTCTGTCCCTCCCTCCCTCTTTCTGTCTGCCTGTCTGTCTGTCTGTCTGTCTGTCTGTCTGTCTGTCTGTCTGTCTCTCTCTCTGTGTATATATACACACATATATATATATGTATATATATATCTTGCAAAATTTTTATTCAATTGTTTTATGACCCCACTTGAGGTTTTCTAGGCAAAAATTTGCCATTTCCTTCTCCAGCTTATTTTACAGATGAGGAAACTGAAGCAGACAGGGTAAAGTGACTGGCCCAGGGTCACACAGCTAATAAGTATTGGAAAACAGATTTGAACTCATATCTACTGCACCACCTAACTATCCATGCCTTGCAAAATAGGAAAGGCTTAATAAATAAGTATTGACTGACTAACCTTTGCACAGGCTGCCCTCCATGCCTGAAATGTACTTCCTTCTTCCCTCTGACTCTTAGAATTCCTAACTTTATTCAGATTTCAACTCGAGTCAAATAGGAAGTAAATGACAAGCCTATCCTGAATCTGTTGGTTGCTAGGGCCTTCCTGAAGTAATTATTTTGTCTATATTTGGTATCTGATTTTCTCTGTATCATACATGTATTATTTCTCCCTAACAGATGTAAGCTCCTTGTGGGCATGGAGTACTTCATCTTTTTCTTTTATGCTTGGCACAGTACTTGGCCACATAGTAGGCACTTGATAAATTCATTGACCTTATTGATTCAATAATTAATGAATTCTGTAGTCCTCTAGGCATCAAGTCCTTCTCTGAGTCTTCTTTAAAGAAGGTTAGACCAGATGTCCACTAAGGACCAGATTATAAACCACAGATCAATTAGTAACTTATACATATAGAATAAGAAATGAGTCTAGTTTTATTTAGTTTGGCAAAAAAATAATAAATCTGCCTTCTCTTGTATTTCAGTCCTGCTATGCCATATCAGTTTTGTCTCTCCTTCCTTAGTCCTTGCCAGAAATATTGTGAATTAATTTCCAACCTACCATTATCACTAACTTAGCTAAGCTCTGGGAATTAGAGCAACCCACATTTATGTCTCCTGAGAAGACCACGGCCATATTGTTATCAAGTTGAAAGAATTCTTTTAAAACCATTTTTAATTTTTCTCTTTTTATATCACATTCTTTCCCAAATATATTCCTTTGCCATCTCTGACCTGGTGAGTCATCCCTTATAACAAAGACAAAAAAATAAATAGGAAGAAAAAGCAGTTTGGTCAAACTAACTAACATACCATTTTAGGCTTACAGTATAGAGAGTGATCAACACCCAGAGTCTTCCACCTCAGCAAACAAGAAGGAGAGGTAGATTTCCTTGTCTCAGGCAAGTCTGATCATTAGAATGACATTGCACTGGGTTTTAGAAAGTGCTTCAACCATCCACCCACATATAACAAAACACCCCACCCCTAACAGAAATAGTTTATAATCCCTATTCACCCCACACTCGTCACCAATATAGTCTTTTGAAATAGAACATATCAACTTTTATTGAGCATTTTATGGATTTCCATGGCCAAAGAATTCACTACTAAGTGGCCGGCCTATTGGCCACTTTATACTTAGCTAGCCTGCTTGTTGGAAAATAGGTATTTCTTGCCAGGGTCATACTCAAAGGCTTTCCAGAATGTGAGAACCTTCCAGGGCTTATACCCCACTGTCAGAGCCTTCTAGAACACAGGGTTGCTTCCACACCATGATGCATTACAATAGGAATTTGTGATGGAGGAGTTTTTATTTCATACAAATACATGTCAAACAAAATGGCAAAGTATTGGAATACTGTCACGGAAAGAGCCCTGGAATTAGTAATGAGAAGACCAGATTCAAGTCTCAGTTTTACCACTGGGTGGTGAATGGGATTGGGAGCTCCCCTTTATTCTCCATCTCTAAAATGAGGCAATAATACTTGTCTATCTACCATTCAATTTATTGAGGAGAAAAAGGAATTACATCCTGATAAATGGCAGTATAGACAATGAAGAAAGATCAGTATTCAACATGTATGCACCAAATGGTGTAACATCCAGATTTTTAAAGGAGAAACTATTAGAGCTTAAGGAGGAAATACATAGTAAAACTATACTAGTGGGAGACCTCAACCTTCCTCTATCAGATCTAGATGAATCAAACCAAAAAATAAATAAGAAAGAAGAGATTTAAATGAAATCTTAGAAAAATTAGAGTTAATAGATATATGGAGGAAAGTAAATAGGGATAAAAGGAAATATACCTTCTTTTCAGCAGCACATGGTACATTTACAAAGACTGACCATGTACTAGGACATGAAAACCTTCCAAATAAATGCAGAAAAGCAGAAATAATAAGGGCAACTTTTCCAGATCATAATGCAATAAAAACTATCATTAGTAAGAGTACATGGAGAGGCAAAAAATATTATTTGGAAATTAAATAATCTTATTCTCCAAAACTGATTGGTGAAAGAACAAATCATAGAAACAATTACCAATTTCATTGAAGAGAATGACAAAGGGGAGATGACATATCAAAATTTATGGGATACAGCAAAAGCAATACTCAGGGGGAAATTTATATCCCTGAGTGCCCATATTAACAAGAAAGAGGAGATTAACAAAGTGGGCATGCAACTAAAAAAACTAGAAAAAAAATTTAAAAGCCTAAGATAAAGACCAAATTGGAAATCCTAAAAATCAAAGGAGAAATTAATAAAATTGAAAGTAAGAGAACTATTGAACTAATAAATAAGACTAGGAGCTGGTATTTGAAAAGAATAAAATAGATAAAGTATTGGTTAATCTAATTAAGAAAAGGAAAGAAGAGGACTAAATTAACAGTATCATAAATGAAAAGGGTGATCTCACCTGTAATGAAGAGGAAATTAAGGCAATTACTAAGAGCTATTTTGTCCAATTATATGACAATAACCCTAATATGGCAATCAAGGTGAAATCAGCAAATATTTACAAAAATATAAATTGCCTAGATTAACAGAAGAGGAAATAGAACATTTAAATAATCCCATTTTAGAAAAGGAAATTGAACAAACCACCAAGGAACTCCTTAAGAAAAAAATCACCAGGGGCAGATGAATTCACAAGTGAATTCTATCAAACATTAAAGCTCAATTAATCCCAATACTCTACAAACTATTTGACAATATCAACAAAGAAGGAGTCTTGCCTAATTCTTTTTATGATAAAAATATGGTATTGATTCCTAAGGAAGAAACACCAAAAACAGAGAAGAAAAACTATAGACCAAAATCCTTAATGAACACAGATGCAAAAAAAATGTTAAATAAAATACTAGCTAAAAGAGGAGAAAAATGCTTATTAAATAATAAGGCATGAGAAGTGGTTGTGTGTTGGCTGTCATTGCTGCCAGGGAAGGAAACTAGCAGAGTCTTGTTTTACCAATATCTCCTTTGCTAATGTTGGTGAATGTAGTACAATTGGAAAATAGTGAGTCCTTCCATATTTTTAAATAATAAGCTGCTATTTAAATTTTTTCTAAACCTTTACCTTCCATCTTAGAATCAATAGTATGTATTGGTCCTTAGGTAAAAGAGTGGTAAGGGGTAAAGTGACTTGTCCAAGGTTGCACAGCTAGGAAGTATCTATCTGAGGTTAGATTTGAACCCAGAACCTTCCATCTCTAGTCCTGACTCTCAATCTACTGAACCATCTAACTGCCCCCAATAATAAGTTTTTAAACAAAAATTTTAAATAAGTTTAAAATTTCTTTAAATAGAGACTGGACCACCACTTATCAGATATATTCCTTTTCAGATATGGATTGGAGTAGATAGTTTCTGAAGTCTTTTTCTTCTGTAAAACCAGGATCTATAATATGCCAACTAGGAGGTTTGGAGGCACAGTGGATAGAACACTAGGCCTGGAGTCAGGAAAACTCATCTTCCTGAGTTCAAATCTAGTCTCAGACACCTACTAGCTGTGTTACCCTGGCAAGTCACTTAGTCCCATTTGCCTCAGGTTCCTCATTTTTAATATGAACTAGAGCTCAATGATGCAAAAATGGACTGCTGAAGACCTAGCCCAGTGATGACAAACCTATGGCACAGGTGCCAAAGATGGCACACAGAGCACTCTCTGTGGGCATGTGGCTACCCTCCTCCCTCCCACCAGAGTTTATTACTAGAAAGGCAGAGTAACTGAGGTAGAGCTGTTCCCCTCCCCCTCTCCACCATTCCTGGCAACATTTTTTCACATCCTCCACCCCTCTGCCCAACAGCCAATGGGAGCACTTCCTCCCTCCCTTGTGTGGGTTATGGGGAGGCACTCCCTGCACTTGGGAGGGGGAGGGGCATAGCACTAAGTCTCTGGGGACAGGCAGGCAGGGCACTAAGTCTGGGGAGATGGGAAAGGGGTGGGGCCAGGCACTCAGTCTCTAAAAGGTTTGCCATCACTGGCCTAGCCTGAGGCCCTTTTGGGCCACCAGTGCTTGTTATAGGCTGTTGGCTCCAATTTTGTTGGGGATGGAACAAACTCCACAGTATTCCCAGTTTTTTTTTTCACAATCTGAAACCATTCCTCTGCCCAGGCTCCTCTCCCCTACACCTGTACAGAGTATGTTTGATTGCCCTTCCTGGATCCTGGCTGTGAGTAGCCAGGGCTGCTTCCCCAGCCCTCTAGAAGGAGAGAAGCAGGGTGTGGGGCGGCCCAGGTCTCCTTGGGTCCCAGGCCACTGGGTTGAAATGACAAGACCATTTTCATTCAAGGCACATATTCCCTTCATGCTCTGGGGGCTCCTGTGGGCATGGCGGGGGAGCTCAAAGTAAAATGAAATGAATAAAATGAGCTGGAAAGGAAATGACAAACCACTCCAGCATCTTCACCAAGAAAACTCCAAATGAGGTCATGAAGAGTTGGGCACCACTGAACAACAACAATATGCCAATCATTTGCTTTTTAACACAAATTCATATGTGTGTGTGTTTGTGTATATATGTACAGGCTTTAAACCACATATGCTTTGTGTTATTTTAATAGGGGGATGGTTTGATATAATAAAGCATATTCTTTAAAACCAATTAAAATTAGAGTTCTCAAGAAGAACCAAGAGACCATTATACACAGAAAGTGAAGCATTGTGGAACAATCCAATGTAATGGAGTTTGATAATACAAGACAATCCCAAGGGACTTATGAGAACGAACGCTATCCACATGGAGAGAAAGAACTGTGGGAGTAGAAACACAGAGGATCAAATGACTTATCTATCATCCGTTTATAAGGGTATATGATTGGGGGTTTTGCTTTTAAGATTGCTTTTTTGCAAAAATGAATAATATGGACATAGTTATAAGTGATAACATTTCTATAACCCAGTGGAAGTGCTTGTTGGATCTGGGAATGCGGAGGGGAAAGAAAGAAAAAGAAATATGTAAACATGGAAAAATATTTAAAAAAAAATTTTTAAATGGAGTTCTCATGAAGCATAAACTAAGGACATGAGAGCTAAGAAGTCGAATAAAGGAATGATAAGAATTAAAGTTAGAAGAGTTGGATTCCATTCCTGCCTTTCAGACTTGCTACCATTGTGACCATGGGCAGGTCATTTAACTTTGGGGGGCCTCTGTTTCCTCATTTGTCAGAGGAGGGAGAATGCCAGAGGAGGCATGCTGCAAAAGGAGGTCATGGCTTTTGGTGCTTGTTGAGAAGAATGGAGAAAAAGGAAGCATTTTAGATAAGCCTCTTCTAGAATTACAGGTTTACATGTGAGTTGGTAGTAGCCACTGGGTTGCAAGAGCAGGCTCTTTGCTGTGGGTCTCAAACATTGCACCAGCATCCTAGCAGTTAAATAAGTGCTCCCTGACCATCTCCTAGAGTGTTCGCCATATGCTCCTGTGTTGATTTGTAAATTGCCTTGATCACAGCACACAACTGGAATATAATTTATTGTGAGCCCTGGAGGGAAAAGAAGGAAATGTATGGAAATAGGACGGAGGCTTTAGCGATGTCTCTGAAGTCTGGCCATCCTTTAGGTCACTCTCCTTCATGTCATGTGTCAGGCAGCATCACTCTGCTGATTCTTGCCTGTGACACCAAGGCCACAGGGGAGTTCTATTCTGATGCTCTGTTTTGGATCACACTCACTTTTTGGCTGGCTGCATAGCAGATGCTGGCATGTTCTTGCCAGGACAGAGCCTTGTTTTTGGCTTGGAAGCAAAATGCCAAGGAGATTGGCTTTTGTCCCCAATCCACCTTCTGCTCCTCTGATCTCCCCTAGAGTAGACACACTCAGGGAACAAAAATAGCTTTTAATTAAAATTAGCCTTAACCAAACAGAGAAAATCTGCTGCTGAAAAAAAAAATACACATCAGGCACCAGATGAAGATTCACACATACGTATTTAAATTATGTACCTTTTGTGCTGATATTTGGCACCCTTCACTTTCTCTCCCCTCGCCTCAACAAATTCTTACCTTCCATCTTAGATCAATATTGTGTTTTGGTTCCAAGGCAGAAGAGTGGTAAGAGCTGGGTATTGGGGGTTAAGTGACTTGCCCAGGGTCATACTATTAGGAATTGTCTAAGGCCACATTTGAACCCAGGACCTCCCATCTCCAGACTTGGCTTTCAATCCATTGAGCCATCAAGCTGCCCCGTACCCTTCATTTTCATTGTACCAGAGCTATAATTTCCTTGATGTGGCAATCCCTCCAATGATCCCAATGGTGACCCTCTACACCTTAGGAACAAATTTAATGAGTAGTTGTAGAAATGTAGAAATGAGTAGTTGTAGAAAAAGCGCCAAATTAAAAGCCCCCTTAGGTAGTGGCTAGCCTTGGGTGATGAGCCTCTATATATTTACAGAGGCTGTTCCTCAGATGACCAGTCCAGCCCTAGCTGGGAAGCTTTCTCAGTTTGGTACTCACACTCATCAGTTCTCTCAGTAGCTTTTGTCCTCCGATTGGAGGGCTGAAACAAAGAACTCCTCCCAAAGCCTCCATATAAAGATAGCTCAGAAGCCCCACCAGCTCCTCCTCTCCCACCAACCTGTACCCCTTAAGTCGGACTCTACCATCATTATTCCACCTCACCGGGTTCTTTCTTCCTCATGTCCCCACATTTTTTTAGCTTTCTTTTGTACATTGTCTTCCTTCTTCAGATGGCAAACTCCTTGAGGTTAGGAGCTGTCTTAATTTTTTTTTTAAACCCTTACCTTCTGGCTTCATATTTGTTCAAAGTCAGAAAAGCAGCACGTTCAGGTCCTTTGGGGATCCTGAATTAGCCAAGTGCCTCCCTGGAGCGAGACAGCCCAAGGGAGCTGGCAAAGCTGTTCCTCCATCATCGGTCCACAATGCGATTGGCATGGAAGGGATGAAGGCCGGATATTGGCAGGGACTTTAGGATGAATAGGACCTTGCACAGAGCAGACACTTAATAACGAATGCTTAGGATGCCCTTTGCGTCAGGTAGTTCGACTACCTCACTTTCTAGTTGGGGGACCGAGCATCGGGATTCTGAAATGCTTGGGAGAGCACCTCGCTGCGGAATAACTTCGACAAGCAGCTTGCCCGCTCGTGTCGCCCAGCCCTGCCAAGGTCAGCGCCCTGATGTGCCCTGTGTGTTGGTTTTAGGTCACGGGGAATGCCACTGTGGGGAGTGCAAATGCCATGCTGGCTACATCGGGGACAACTGTAACTGCTCAACAGAGACCGAGACATGCCTCTCCAATGACGGTCAGATCTGCAGCGGACGAGGGTATTGCTCGTGTGGGCGATGCCAGTGCATAAAGCCTGGGGCCTTTGGAGAGACCTGTGAGAAGTGCCCAACCTGTCCAGACGCCTGCAGCACAAAGAGGTAATTCCCAGCCCGGGGCTCAGCCCCTCGGGTCTCCCCAGCCTTCCAGCCCTACCTGCCCATGCTCCTCTTTCCAGACAGCCACCAGACAGAACATGTGTGGCTGGATACTCGTGTCAGGCAGTTTCTGAAACTACAGGGTCCTTTTTGTCTCCTCTCTCTACTCAGAGGATATTTTATTTCCTCGGGAAATGAAAATTAATATTTTAATATTATTTTAACATTATTATAATATTTTTAAATTAATTAATTTGTTTGTTTGTTACATTAAGATTTTCAGGCAGCTCCCACTCTTCTTTCTTTCCCTTCCCATACTAGAGAATTTTATGAAAAAAATGCTCAAGATCACCATTGACTGAAGAAATGCAAATCAAAACAATTCTGAGATCACATCTCACACATGGGCTAAAATGACAAAAGGGCAAAATGGCAAATGTTGGAAGAGGTGGGATGTTTGGTAACTATTAAATTACAGACTTTTATCATTAGAAGTTAATCAGGCAATGAACATTTAAGAGACTGCAGGGGAGCTATGTGGTTTGGTAGACTAAGAGTCAGGCCTGGAGTCAGGAGGACTTGAATCCAAATTGCATCTTAGATACTTTCTAACTATGTGATTCTGGTCAAATCATTTAAACTCCCGTTGCCTAGCCTTTGCCCCTGTGTCTTAGAGTTATTACTAAGACAATGAAGGAGGAAAGAAGGAAGGAAAGAAGGAAGGAAGGAAGGAAGGAAGGAAGGAAGGAAGGAAGGAAGGAAGGAAGGAAGGAAGGAAGGAAGGAAGGAAGGAAGGAAGGAAGGAAGGAGGGAGGGAAGGAAGGAGGGAAGGAAGAAAGGAAGGAGGGAAGGAAGAAAGGAAGGAAGGAAGGAAGAAAGGAAGAAAAAGAAAGAAAGAAAGAAAGAAAGAAAGAAAGAAAGAAAGAAAGAAAGAAAGAAAGAAAGAAAGAAAGAAAGAAAGAAAGAAAGAAAGAAAGAAAGAAAGAAAGAAAAAGAGAGAAAGAGAGAGAGAAAGAGAGAGAAAGAAGAAAGAAAGAAAGAAAGAAAGAAAGAAAGAAAGAAAGAAAGAAAGAAAGAAGAAAGAAGAAAGAAAGAAAGAAAGAAAGAAAGAAGAGAAGAGAAAGAAAGAAAGAAAGAAAGAAAGAAAGAAAGAAAGAAAGAAAGAAAGAAAGAAAGAAAGAAAGAAAGAAAGAAAGAAAGAAGGGAGGGAGGGAGGGAGGGAGGGAGGGAGGGAGGGAGAAAGAAAGAAAGAAAGGAGGGAGGGAGGGAGGGAGGGAGGGAGAAAGGAAGGAAGGAAGGAAGGAAGGAAGGAAAATAAACTTGTTAGGCACTTGGCTTAAAGCTGACATTTTTTTTAAAAAGGCAAAAATTTCTGCCCTCAAGGAGTTTACATTCTAATACAAGAAACAATATGCAGATGACCAAGTACATCTAAGATCTATGTAAAATAGATCATTCAATCAAGAATTTATTGAGTACCTACTACATGTCAGGTACTTGAGGATACAAGTGCAAAGAATGAAAAAATTTCTGCTCGTGGAAGGAAGGTAACCTCAGAGAGAAAGGAACTAGCATCTGGAGGAGGAACAAGAAAGGTCTCCCTTTTATGTCATCTTGTCCAAACTACCCAAGGAATACTCTGACAAGTAGCCACATACAGCTTACACAGTCCTGGGGATGGGGAGCTCACTACATCATGAGAGAACCTATTTCAGCCCTAAAGGAAACAAAACTAGTTAAGAAGGCCAATTGACAGTGGTGGGGGTGGTGGAAATCCTCCAACCTAACATAAAAAAACTACTCGAAAGACAAATAAAAATGACTTTTGAACTATCTTTTCTTCTTGTTGAGTGCTGGTGTTTTCTAGGCTGGGAGGCCCAGGAATATTTGCCAAGCCAGGCATAGTTTCATATAGTTATAGAATGTTAGAATTATGGAGAGGGCTCATCTCCATGAGCCTTGGATTCCTCAACTATTAAATGAAGCTCAGACCTAATCATGCTAAACCTCAGTTTCCTCATCTGTAAAGCAGGGATAATACTATCATTAGTTACCTACCTGGACTATTGTAAGGATCAAATATATATATATATATAATATTTTTGTATTATAGTATAATACATAATATAAGTGTGTATATATGTGTGTATATACACACATATATGTATGGATATATGAACTTGGCAAACCACAAAGTGTTCTATGAATGTCAGTAACTAAACGTCCACTATCAGTGAATTTTAGAACTTGCTCAGCAACTTATGTTCTTAAACCACTAGTTCTTAACTTGAGGTTCAAAAAGTCTCCCCACAAGGGGCTTGTTGGATCTTAGATGGGAAAAATATTAGAGTTTTATTGTAATATAATTATTTTCCTATGTATTTTATTTTATGCATTTAAAAACTAATCTGGAGGCAGCTAGTTGGCTCAATGGATAGAGATCCAGCTTTGGAGATGGGAGGTCCTGACTTCAAATTTGAACTAAGACACTTCCTAGATGTGTGACCCTGGGCAAGTCACTGATTGTCTATCTCTTGTATTTCTTCTGTCTAAGACAGAAGGTAATGATTTTTTAAAAGAAAGAAACAAAATTAGCCTGAGAAGGGGTTCACAGACTTCACCACACTGGCAAAGAGAGCCAGGACACAAAAAAAGTTAGGAACCCTTATCTTAGAGCATTTCCGAAGGTCCTAAGGGGTTCAGTGACTTGTCTAAGGTCATAAAGTCAGCATTCCTAAGAAGTAGCTCTTCCTAACTCCCAGATCTAATCTTTATTTATACTGTGTTGCCCTGCATGGAATAGGTGCTTAGTAAGTGAATTATCTGATCATGTGTGTGTGTATGTATGTGTGTCTGTGTTGGGAGGTGCCCCAGGCCCATCACCCTTATTTTTTTTAAACCCTTACCTTCCATCTTAGAATCAACCTTGTATATTGGTTCCAAGGCACAAGAGTGGTCAGGGCTAGGCAATGGGGGTCAAGTGACTTGCCCAGGGTCACACAGCTAGGGAATATCTGAGGTCAGATTTGAACCTAGGACCTCCCATCTCTAGGCCTGGCTCTCTATACACTGAGTCACCCAGCTACCCCATCACCACCCTTATTTTACAGATATAGGATCTGAAACACAAGGGATGAAGTCACTGTACCCCTCTAGCTTGCCTATACAACGTTTAGAGTGAGGACTAGAAAACAGGTTTGCTGACCCCAAAGCCCAGTGGTCTTTCTGCCCGTGTTAGCAGGACCTGCGTTACCCACCCTGCCTTCCTGCCCCCTCAGTCCCTAGAGGAATGTAGGCTAGTAAAAAGGATACAGGGAAAAAAAAATCAAGCAGCCGTTTACCTTCCGGAAAGTTCTGCTGACATTTTAAGTTGAAATGTGCTCCAGAACAGCTGCATCAACAGTGTCTGTGTTTGAGGGAGGGCAGGAGATGGAGAGGAAGCAGAGACATGAATAATCAGAACCATCTGACAATACCAGAGCCATTTGGCTTGGGAGAGAGAGCATTATGTAATTGTCTCTTGGCAGTGGGCTCTCCTTCCTAATGATGCTTGGCTCACACTGCTTTTAAAATGAGTTCATGTTCCCCAAGCTTGTACCAGTCACCGTTGAAGGATGTGTCTGTGGACCGAGGGAAGCGGCTTCAGTGTCTACTCCAGTGGCAGCCAGGAAAGGGCCACCTCGGATGGATTAAGCCCCAGGCATGAATAATCTGTTCCAGAACAAGGGGAGCTTATTGTGAGCATGTCACAGCTACCTAGATACAGTTCCTATTTCCTGTCTAATATTATGTATCTGTATGTGTGGGTATGCATGTAGGTATGCTGTCTGTATCAAATACTACATCTATTGTTCTACTTAGTGTGTATGTGTGTGACGTATGTATATTTAATCAGCAAGCAGAGCAGGTCAAAAGTGTGCTGCTGTTACATGGCGTGGCCAGTTATATACAAGCAATATCCAGAATGATGAAGGTAATCTATTTATCTATTCCTCCATCCATCCATCCATCCATTT